>NC_087201.1:154050856-154068356 GCF_015104395.2 Macrobrachium nipponense | reverse complement strand
GAAATTTCAATTTCAAGTATACAATTGGATACCATGGTATCTAAGAGTTTTACTCTCAAAGGGTCGACCATACCATTTTGGAATGAAAGCCTTTTGGAAACTGGAGTGCTAAATCTAAGATGTTTTGGTGCGACCTTTAATTTTCTTGGCTGTTCAAAACATGGAAAGGTGAAGGCGACCAAAATCTGCATTAGTTTTCCCCTACAAGAAAGGCGCCTCTCCTTCTCTGAGGAAAGTTATTCCTTTGGTGAGACACTGAACATTAGTCCGCGTGAATATTCGAAAGTTTAAACCGTGATTGAAGTCTTAAGCCTTAGCCTTACAGTAAAATTCCTCAGAGCTCTGGTAACCAAAAGTGTGCTATATTGACATGTGAGGGTACGATCTACGCCAATATATATTACTATACTTAATTTCTAAAATGTTATTAACGTAACGAAATTTCATTCGCTGCGAATATGATTTACACAAAATAAAAAACGAAAATATAACAATACAATGATAATTACTTCCTTAATTAAATTTCCATTGCAATATAAGCTGTTTCAAGAGTTACGCATTCACCAAAAAACATAGTAGTGAGACGCCCAAATATTTAACTCTCTCTCTCGATCTATAAATTTTGCCTTACTGCTCTTCTTTCCTCTTCTCTACGTGTCCAAATCTTCGTCAAACAAAATCTATCTTCCTTACTCGCAGAACAACCTTATGAATGACACTTAAATCATGCCTCCCAGATTATTATTGAAGCCCAAATTTTGCAGAATCTCTAGAATTTTAAAATTGTTTAAACGTTTTTTTCCTTTTTACAAACATGCATGTCCCGTTGCTCACGTTAGTACAGTTCCAATGCAAATGTTCATTGCTTTTACCAAGTTTTTCTTGGCATTTACTGGTTCAGTACCAGTCAGCATTTCAAGTTACTAATCTTGAATATGCATGGACGATATAGATAACTTACTTGTAAAGTCCATATTCTAATTAGTGGTTCCTTTACGAACACCTAACCACTAAAGGTTTCTCCTTTTGCCGTTATGTTGCATAAGATAAATATCAAAAATATCTCTCCCCCTCTCTCGCGGAGAATTGGTAACTCCCTGTATCATGAACGATATACTGCCTATGTATTACTTCTCCATTCTAAAACCCATGTTGACAGATAGACAGCTCGATATATATATATAAATTATATATATATATATATATATATATATATATATATATATATATATATATATATATATACATATATATAATGTAGTGAGAGAGAGAGAGAGAGAAGAGAGAGAGAGAGGAAGAGAGAGCGAGAGAGAAATATACATTTCAATCTTATCATTTTAGAGGAATGATAAGCACACTGATACCAATGAAAAAGTCAACAGGATTGGTACTGATTAAACAGATATAAAGATATAAATTCAAATTGAGGACACCTCTGATTTATATTTAAAAGTTCTATAAAAGCCAGCTTTAATTCTCGCAAGTCACTTTCGTTTCCATGAAAAAATAGATAGAAAAAACTTAGATGCAACGAAAAAAGGGAGAGGTACCGGCGATGTTCAGGTAAAATTTTTTTTATGGCGTTAGAGCGACAAAAGTACTACATCTATGAGAAGAAAAGCTCAAGCAGTAGACGACGGAGAAAAACGGGAATCGGTAAGATATTGCAGAAGATATAAATGAAGAATAAGGCAAAAAGTTTATAAGAAATATCGAAATAGAAGTAGCATAAAAGAAGAATAAAACCAGCGGTCAGTAAAGAGAAACTAAAGAACAATGTATTTTGTAACACCATCAACAGTTTTCTGTAGGTTTCTAGAAATAGTTCTATGTTTTTTTTTATTTATTCATTCATGCATGTTAGCTAAAATATTATTGCTTAGATTAAAGACTTTTCTTTTTGTTTAATAGTACAAAGGATTTTAGCATCTCTGTTTACAGCCTGCATTGTTAATGGTGGAAAGCATCTTCCCTTGGGAGATACAAGAATCGGAGATGAAAGTGGAAATCTCGTGATTGGTTTTCTTTATCAAATTGAAACTCCGGCGTAGAGCTCTCATTAAGTGACGAAGGGAAGGTTCTGCCCAAGTGCTTATACAACATAGCCGGATCTAATCTAAGATTTTGGTAGGACAGGAATGAAATTAAGTTCGTTGGGCTTATTTCTCATTGCACTTGGATCTCTGGCTTTGATGAAGACTTCGTATCGCCTTCCCTGAATATCCAGATAATTTCTGGAGACTTTTGACTCTGAACATTTCATAGTTTCAGAAGATTAACTCGTCAGAATGACTGACAATTTGTTATTAAAGAAACAGGAATGAGGGGGTGGGGAGTGGCGGCGACATTGGAAATAAGGAAAACTTAACAAAAACGAGACTACTCGAGATTAGGTAAGAAATATATGAGAACAAAATGACCTGCGTGAATTCATTTCATAGTAAAGAAATTCTAGGACATATAAAAATATTTGTACACAAAAACATACGCGTCTTGCTGTCTTGACCTTTTGATATTTACAGGAGCAAACACCAGATAAGAATGCGTGTCGAGGGCCTCTCTTTATGGGGGACTGCGGATATGTGTATTAGTATGCATAGCAGAGAGATGATTTCCTCGCGCCTCCTATGTCTTGCAGAGAACTTTCAACTCAATAAAGACAGCAGGAATATTTCTTGTTCTTTATATTTTTGCACACACACACCGACACACACACACACACACACATATATATATATATATATATATATATACATATATATATATATATATATATATATATATATATATATATATATATATATATATATATATACATACACACACACACACACACACACACACACATATATATATATATATAATATATATATATATATATATATATATATATATATATATATATATATATATATATATATATGAGAGAGAGAGAGAGAGAGAGAGAGAGAGAGAGAGAGAGAGAGAGAGAGAGAGAGATAATCTTATTTAACTGGAAAATAATCTTGAAAGCCTTCATTAAAAGCTATGAAGCCCATATTGACCTGACAATATCATATATACATGTGTTTTCGTTTCATCACATTTAACGACTTATATTTGGATAGTAAGACATTGCGACATTATGTCATCCCTCAGGATGTATCGTATTGCAGCATATATTAATTTGTTTAACATTGAATCAGCTAGAGCGTGAAGAAAGGCAAACAGGCACTTTGATAATAATAATGCCCACTATGACGAAGCTCAAAATATAAACACGAACCGTCTGACATCTGCAGCATTCCTCCTCTACATATTTCCTTCGCTTTCCCTCTGTCCATAAACAAGAACACACGATACATTATTTACGTCTTTCGACATCTCTCGCGGGATGATATCTCATCGCGAACTAACAGAGAGGCATGATTCAGAACGTGATGAGATTTGCAATTACAGGCGAAGAGTGATTATGCGCCTCGGTTCCTACCCAGAATTTTTGGGAAGAGACAAAAGAAGAGAGAAATTACGCTTAAGGATAACGAGAAATAAATCCAAGGAGGTAAGAATAAATGGCGGTATTGACGTGGAGAACAAGGAATCACAATTAAATTTTCCGACAAATGGATATATTCTAATAAGTGGAGAACCATCTCAAAGCATTTTACTTCCAAAATAACTGAGACACCCAGTAGTGGGGGATTCTGTGAATGCATCTCATGTGGTGTACTGTATGATTTACTGTAAGGTGTCTACAGCGTCCTTTTGTCCCACCTTTTAGGCCGTGCCTTTATCTTCATGATTTTTTTCACTCCTGCTATTCAGCACTCTTACTACTAATACATTTTGGTGCAATTGTAGGGTTATCTCCTAGTTCCATCTTTACATATTTGTTCTTCGCCTATTTTTATTTTTTAGGTCACTTTTATCTTTTGCCTTACCAATCAAACTCCCTCTTTTCAGTCTTAAACTCTGAATGACAGGATGTGCCTCAGCGCTCGGCTTGACAGCCTAAATTTCATAAATTCAAATATCTGAGACATGTGTTCATTGTTACAATGAACTGATCAAATAAAAATTTCAAAATTACTTATAGGATTAATTTGAGCATAGTTATTTGTTAGCCAACAAATTATCCTTTAATAGTGGTGCTAATTGCCAGGAAACTTCTGAATAAAACTCGCAGATCAAATGAGGTCATTCAAATATTCAAGGTAATTTGCTAAATTGTTTTAATTCTATTACTGTTATTCCACTGATTTTCAATGGGCAGTTTCGTACCATAATATTTTATCTATAAAGTAGTGGAACTGCTTTGGAAACGAACACATTTTTTCCCGTATGTGTTGATAGTAATTATAACGATTGAATTACTAGTTCATATCCTCCGTTATAGTGTAACGATGGGTAAAAATTTCATCCAACCTAATTTCGGTGGAATGAAAATGACCATTTCCCGGTTTTGGACGTCATCTAACTGAACATGAGGCAGGTTATAATTTCCAAATATAAGCACTAACGTAGATATAACCAAACACAGCGGTATAGATAAATGTATGCACATACATTGGACAGCAGTATAGATAAATGTATGCAGATACATTGGGGTCTTTGATAACGATGCTAAATAAGAATGTATCACATGACATTATACGAGAGAACACAGGCTCAGGGGTTTAAAGTCAAGAACAATAAAAGATAAAAAAAAATGTTGATTATAAATAACATCAAGTCAAAGTAATTAAAGCAGAGAATTATAAATTAAGATTTAATTAGATATGAAATAAGTTATGGGCAAATGTGAAAGTTAAACAATCATGAGTTAGATGAACGTATTGGAAAGTTATGGCTTGACACAGGAGATTATATAAGAAAAGAACGATATTGATGACTAAGGAATTGAAGAGCGGTAAATGGGTGATATTTTAGCGAATTCAACTTTTTTTTAGAGCCACACGACTCTTCTACTTCATGGCCGGAATTGCTACCAGGAAAAGTATGGAAATCTACAATATATGAGGGTTAGGCACTAAACTGTTCTCGACTTCAGTTTCTCATATCTATGGCGAGTGATAAAACCTAGTTTGGCAGCAATGGCTTACCATATCATCTGGGAAAAAGCACGTCATTGCATTGTTAGGGGGACCTAGTATATGTAAGCCAAGTTAGAGCTGCCAGCCTCCAAGATTATAGACTGTGTTTTGGAAATATGGAGAGAAAAAAAAAATATTTTTAGCAATATCTCGAGAAGAGGAAGAGAGGAAGCAAAATAAATGGATATAATCGGAAAACGTTATGGAAAGAGATTGATAGATTCAGATTAGTAATCCGGATGGTCATTAGAAAGAAATAAAGAGAATTTTGTGATTTTGATAATTGCTGGAAAATACTTATCTAGTAATGTTTTAGGAGATGACACTGAACTAAGGTTCAATTTGCATCCCCAATATAGAAGCTTACTCTGTTAGTCTTTGCCGTAACGAGACGAATACGCCCTTCGTCAAACAAATATGCTATCTACACATTCATTTGTTTTACATAAAAGAATAATAATTACGAAAGAAAATTGGTAGGATATTATAGAGGGCAACTGTGGAGGGATGTTTTGTGTACCTGTCTAATCCCCGAAAATTATCTTTCCTGAAATGAAGAGGATTAATAATATACATTTCTTATACACTTTTATTAAGGAGACGTTAACTTCCCAGGATATTCGAAGTACTTCAAATATCATCTCTTTAAATCAACGCTAATATGTCGTTAAAAAGGAATTACACGAGCAAGAACTTTGGTATTTAATTCAAAAATTCATTTATAAAGGTAGCTTGAATCAATAGTTAATGGCAGAGATATATCAAGAGAGAGAGAGAGAGAGAGAGAGAGAGAGAGAGAGAGAGAGAGAGAGAGAGAGAGAGAGAGAGAGAGAGAGAGGTTTCGATTCTTTCCTTGTTTGTGCCAACTGCTGTCAAGCAAGGCAGGTCAAGACCGGTCAAGTATTATATACGATTTTTTTCTCAAAATGAGTCGATTTTCTATTATACAACAGAATACCGGATAACGATATTATTATTGATAATATTTAAAACGCAATTCAACAAAACATAGGAAGAACGATTTGCATCCCTACGAGCATGTATGAGAACCCTTCCATATGATGCAATATTTGAAACGAAAACAAGATTTTACACAAGTAAATAAACCAGTTATAAAACCGTTTTGTAAACCTCCGATTGAACTTTATTATATTAGACAGCATACATTTAATGCCAATATTAGGCACCATACATTTAATGCCATAAAAGTAGTATATTGCATGAAAATGCTCTGTTGATTTGATCAACATCCTTCTTTGGAGGTGGTCCATAGCTTTCACCAGATTCTCAAGGGATCCTGTGCTAAGAAAAAGGGTAGAAGGAGACATTCTTCCCCAACTCAGTATATCCAAGACTAAGAACTGTTTGTAGCTACTGTTGCTAAACTTCCCTAATTGGCAGACCAGAAATGTACGTGTTATTGTCATGCACACGCGTCTACAGTGTATAAATAGTGCTCGGATTAATATTCTTTTTCGAAGTAATATTTCTCGTAGTCTGGTACCGAAAAAAATTTCAAAACAAAATTATCACTTAAAAACTTATTTATCATTTTAAGATGTCATTTGTTTCTGATTAATAATATAATGAAAAATAATTAATAATAATAATATTATTCATGCAGTGCTAATGTTATATAAAGGTTGGCTAATATTCAATTAACGGGTGAAAGGAATGGTGCAGAAGCTGAAGGTTCAGTAATTTTACTCTGCATAAAACAGGAAGTAAGTGAAACGCGGAGAGACATTTCCGTAGAGTTTATTGCATGGAGGGATGCACGCCCTACTACAAACTATTCGCATTTCAAATCCTTTTTGTTACATGCAGAATGAAATTGTTGAATATTCAACATCTGTTCCATTCCCTCAGCCATAATATGAACATGGCCCACTTTTGTCTAGCAATAGCGCTGAAAAAAGAGCACTGTAGGGAGAACTTAGAACTCTCAACATAAAGTCAATTTGACTGATGCTGCCATTTTGTTTAAAGAGGGTTTGCTATCTTCTTCTTCTTCTTCCAGATAAAACGATAAATAAATTCCATATCAGTTATTAGCAGAACAGGTTAAATAAGAAAGACGGGGGATTTATCACCAAAAGGAGTAAAAACGTAATCCTTTTATTTTCAGAAGTAAATCAAGTGACCTCCGGTTTCCTCAGTTTTATCTCCTCTCCCTCTTCTCTTTCACTCAGCCTCATGCATGTGATAAATCTCAAAAACTGCCACTTGTTCCGAAGAAGAGGAGATGGCACAAAGGGCTTCGGTCCAGTCTATGCAATATCCGTTCCAGAAAATTGTGTGGCTGAGGCAGTTGCAGAGATGCTTCCATCAACATGTCAGCCATCAGATAAAAATCGAAGTAAATTGAACTCTATGTTGGGAGTCTTTCTTTCACATTTCTTTCTCTCCATGTCTGCTTATTTATCTGTCGGTTTATCAATCACCGAGCGGGAAAATAGTAATGTAAGGTGTCGGTGTTACAGTATTTTTGAGCTATTCACATAATGTGCATATTACGCACCGAGTTGACATTCTACTCCATTACTACAAGGCGATACAATCGCCCCCAAAAAATAATAAAAAAAAAACTTATTATATACATTCATACATACCTATTAATATATCAGAATTTCTGGCCTTTTCCATTACATCGTCAGGCTTGAAAATAGGAAGAATAGGGAACTTGAGTAACAGGGGAAGTGTTATCAATAAGCAAGAAATGCCAAGTATGTGTGTGTGTGTGTGTGTGGTGTGTGTGCTTAACCAAATGTCATTTCTTCCCCTGGAGAATGTTCTAGAATTATTACCCTCAATGGTATCAGGAAGTTATCAGGAATGGGTGTTGCTTTCCTAACGCTTATTCAACAGTCTGTTGCAGCCACACACACACACACACACACATATGTATATATATATATATATATATATATATATATATATATATATATATATATATATATGTAATATATATATATATATATATATATATATATATATATATATATATATATATATAATATATATACATACATACATACATACATACATACATACTACACACACACACACAGACACACACACAAACATATATATCTATATATATATATATATAATATATACATATATATATATGATATATATATATATATATATTATATATATATCATAGATAATATAAATATATATAATATATAGTATATAGATATATATTATATATATATAAATAATAGTATATATCATGCTTACGTGTGGATACATTACATTTTAAACACTTAAGTACAATGCGGCACTGTTACTTTAAACATATCAATTATATTTGGCTTATGCCTTTTAAATTAAATAACACCTAAAAACACTAATGAATAATGAGATCGCCGAACCTTTGCAAAATCTAAACTTTACTGGAGCTATAAAACTGGAAAATAAAATGAGTAATTCGTAACATCTCTGGGAGAAGAGAAGATATTCGTACGTTATACATAACGTCTCCTAAAAGCTGCTACTAAGTTTTTATTACTATCAAGTACAGTAATTCAGGTGCAAAATTAATTCCGTTACCAGACGCCATTTCATACACCATAATCTCCCTGACAGAGAAATCTGGCTTAATCCGGAAGGTAATTTGCTAAATGCCCACTTTGCAGAGTGCAACGCAAAATGAGAGAATCGTAACCCAGTTTCGATTTCTGTTGGTAAATGATTCGGTTTTCCTGTAGAATTAATATTCATTCATGCAATGTGGTTGCACTGTACAGAGAGAGAGAGAGAGAGAGAGAGAGAGAGAGAGAGAGAGAGAGAGAGAGAGAGAGAGAGAGAGAGAGAGAGAGAGAGATTAGTACCCTTGGAAGGATAAACGCCATCGTAGATACGTTTGCCTTTTCATGGTATCGTTTTACAGTTACTCTTTTACTCTTTGCTTGTGAGATAACGCATTGAAAAGTGTTGATTCATAAGGTCAAAGCAGATGAAGTCAATAAAACAAGAAGACATGTCCTAGCTAATTTTGAAGTTAAAAGAAGACGTACAACTGTCCAAATTTTCCAAAGCCTGTTTTTAGGAATCCATTCACATTTCAGATAAAACTGCATGTGTCAGGGTGTTTGCTAAATAACATTTTTAGGCTATGGCCATATTATTTTGGCATGAAACTACGGCTGGGATTCAGGTCATTGCTAAATGTGAAAATAAAAGAAATAACAATATAATTTGGTTGTTTCTTCGTCTGTAGGTATTCCCCCTAATATCTGTAACATTATATAATTTTACTATTTATTTTCCTTTATCTTATTTTTGCCCTACTGAACAACCTACGAATCCACTTGTTGAATATGGGAATTTAATTTTGTGATAAAACCCTAAATAGAATATCAGTGATCTATTCCATGACACAATTAAGCTTCCAGATCAGAAAGGGTTCGGTTGTCTTATAATAACAACAAGCAATTCCATTTTGACATAGCAAGTCCTTCAAATCAACAGCTTATTTATTCAGCGTCACGATTTTCTTCGCGAGTAATTCACAGAATCGGAAATTTAGCTTTCTTCCGAAAATATTTTATCGGATTTCCCAACACTGGTCCTCCAGCAGAGAAATATTTATGTCCCCTGTCACCAGATGTTGTAGAGTTGGCAGGATCTAAGTCTCGGTATTTTATTGCCCCATATGTTGCGATAGTTTGCTTTGAAATAAAACGTTGGCTGGTAAGCTCAGCCAAAATATGACCACTTTACTCCCTATGTTTATATGTCAATCCTAATCCTAATATATATATATATATATATAATATATATATATATATATAGTTATAATAGATATATTATATAATATAGATAATAGATATATATATATCTATATACATATATATATATTATAGATATATATATCTTATATAGTATATATAATATATATATATATTATATATTATATTGCTTTTATATATATATATATATATACATATATATATATAATATATATTATATATATATATACTATATGTCTATATATATATATAATATAATATATATATATAATATAATATATATATATATAAATATATATATATATATATATATATATTGAGATTCAGTTTTATATATATACTTTATATATATATATATATTATATATTATATATATATAATATATATATATATATATATATAGTATATGTATATATAAATATATTATTATTCATTACATATCACGGTATATATATTATATATATATATATATTATATATATATATATAAATATATACTCATATTATATATATATATATATATATATATATATATATATATATATATTATATATATATATATATATATATATATATATATCTTATATATATATTAGTCTATGTTATATATATATATATTATATTCATTATATATATATATATATATATATATATATATATTATATATATTATATATATATTTAGATAGCTTTATACACAATTATTTTGTAAATGGGCATGACTTAAGACAACTTTTTGTTGTACCCTATTTATATGTGGAAGATTTCTTCACGCTGTTTGAACAAAGTTTACTTCTAGATAGCACAAAATCATATTCCATAAATATTGCTTCTATTTTATAAAGACACTGTAATGCTACCGTTAAAAGTTTACGTTAAACATGAAAATGAAATAAAATCGTTTTTATTGGCTCATACCTATTATGAATAACTGTTTCAACTTCACTAATGACTATAATACATCATATTCTATATTCTTTAAAAAGCCGAAGTGCTTTCAAAATATTCTGTATGGCATTTTTAGATGCCCCACCACAAAAATTAAGACATGCATTAAAAGTCATGTAAATTAGTGATTAAATGACTAAAATGTATTAATAACTCACCTGAATATACTTAGGAAGTAGCACAAACTGGATATTGGATCTTCGCTCCATGATTTTATGCAAAACCTCCCCGGGAGATTTTTCACCTTCAAGCTGATTACAGATGCAATCATGTGAGCAGATGTGAATGCCTGAAAAATGATGATCGGTCTCAGCTACTTTTCCATAATACAGCAAATACCTTTTTACTATAAAAGGCATATTCTAATCTAAACTATAATCAAAGTAAATATGTGTCATCATTCTTTTCTTTCCCTGTGTCCAACATTGCGAACCTTAGTGACCAGTGCCTTTTGTACCCCATTTATAAATGATCTTCAATTAACGGACGTGGCTTATACTATTCAGAGAATTTGGTCATTTTGAACCATTCAGAGGGTTTGATTATTTAATTATATCTTCGATCTTTGCATATGAAACATTCACTACTTAAAACTAAAAAAAAAAATTTCTGACGACCGGAATTAAATCTAAACTTCCCTTTGACAATACGAAATCTATAAAAAAATGATAATGAGAAATAAGAAGTAATGAATGTCTAGGTCTTCTGCGTCGGTGGAAATGATTCCCGAGTCCTTTTTCTTTCCTCCTTTTTCATTGGAAGCATAAAGTGAAAAAAAAACAACCTTCTCCAGTTTTATTTTGCACCAGTGATGTGGAAGGATATGAGACGCTGGTATTGGCAGCGCTCCCAAGACGAGAGGCCTCGTTTTCTTTCATTCTGGTATTGGTTATTTGGCCTCAAGTACAGTGCCCTTTCAGGAAAAATAAAAATTTATTTATTTGTATGTAAACAAGGCATACAAGTAAATGGACAGGGTGGTTACATAGAAATTGAGATAAAAAATAAAAAAAGATAAAACTGAACTGAATTTTAATCATCATTCCAGGGAAAATAAGTTGCTCTAAAATGCTGCATCTCAGGAAAAAAGAAATAGAAGGAGAGATTCTCTCTGATGAGAAAGTAGGTCATCTATTTATTGGTTTGAAGATTTACCGAATTTGAGTGGCAGAAGAGAGACGGAGCTGAATGAAGTGAGATTGGAGAGTTTTTAAGAATTAACTTGAAAGCCCTTGCGGAAGTTACAGTTGATAATGTAAAAGAGGAACTAAGAGACTAATGTATGGGGCGGCACTAGTAAGGTAAGCTTACAAGGCTTTAAGGTGCGGTGGTGCAGAAGTGAATGAGGGCTACGTGTGTCTATAGTAGATTCACATTAACGTGCATTTGATGTCTAGGCCAGTCCCTTACGACGCTCCTGATTGGCTGTTGATAAGCCAATCACAGGACTAGAAACTCTCAGTCCCTCTCGAGAGTTCACATAGGCAGGATGTATGTTCCACCTCTCCTGAGATACGCCTTTCAAAAGTATTCCTCAGGAGAGGTGGAACATACACCCTGCCCATGTGAACTCTCGTCAGAGACTGAAAGTTTCTAGCCCTGTGATTGGCTTATCAGTAGCCAATTAGGAGCGTCGTAAGGGACTGGCCAAGACATCAGAGGCACGGTTGATGTGAATCTACTATGGTATGTGTGGATGGAGAAATTGTTATAAAAAATGAATGAGAACACTAAAATGAAGATTAAATGAGAATTTCATTACAATAAAAAATGCTGCACATGTCCCAGATATAATTACGTCATTAACAAGGCCTGTTTCACAAAGTCAGGGAAAAAAGTATGTATGAAAAGAAGATTGTTATAAAAGAGGATTAAATTCAATAGTAGCAGAAGCTTAATAAATTTCCTACGTGTTGGAATACTTTCATATATACGTTCGCTTACGAAAAGTAACATAGTGCGTTGGTCCTGAAATATCTGATTTAGTTTTTTCCTTTTTCTTACCTATAGAATGTTATGCAAGGTAGTGCGAGATTTGATCCAGTATAAGATCAGGAAGATAAAGTAGAATTTAGGTATCTCGTACTAGTAGGAAATACAATATTGTGCTCGAAGGATAATAATAAATTATATCCTTCTTCACTTCACTCCAAGAAAGTCATCATTCTGGAAGTTGATCAATAGATAACCTTACTGTTCTCAGAAACTTGTTACAGGAACAAGATAATGCTATAAGATATAACGTGAGGATATAATTAACACAGTGGTGGGTTAATCGGGATATTAACGTGAGCTTACCAGAGAGAGAGAGAGAGAGAGAGAGAGAGGAGAGAGAGAGAGAGAGAGAGAGACTGTGTGCGGTAGCCTTCTGCCTTACATAACTGACACCAGCTTCAGTTTTGAATACATGATGGTCCTTTGTGTCACGTCCAACTCCAAACTATCTTTTTCTCAGCACTATTCATATGTTGAAACATCTGGTTCAGTATTATTTAATGAACGTGTTTGAAATCGTAAATGTGGTGTTGTATATAGTTCCAAAAGGAACGACGATAACTCACTTGTATGATTAAAATTAGAGTGAAGACGAGTTCATCAAAATTATTATGATAATAATTCCCACATTCGTTTTTGACTGGGCTAGCACAAATAATAATCATAAATGCATAAACTTAATTCATAATACATTAATAAGTATATACGCGAATAAATTTCAGCTAGTCTTTGTATATCAGGTCGACTCAGATTGAAATATGTTTTCAACAATTTGTTCAGTAAATAGATCGTCTGAGGAAATACAGATGAGCTTGAGAAAGTAGAGGGAATTCATGCAAGACTTAATAACAATGATCCATGAAAATATATATACAAAAATGTATATTGCTGTTTAACTGAGAATGATAAATGGCTCTAAAAGATGTATATCACGGTAAGGGAACAAGGTTCCCTGGAATAAATTTCCCTGATGCAATACCTCTGGGGAATGTAATTATTAAGGAGACCCTTGATCCCGTTAATTCTCAAAAGACAATGAATTTAGGAGGAATTCCTTTGAACTATTTAAAGCTCGCGCCAAACTTAGCCTGCAAATTTCACTCCATGAACCGCCTGTGGCGGAAATTTAGTCTGGGAAAGATTCGTTCAAAGAGGAGTCTGTTTAGGAGGGAAATGATTATTTTCTTCCTCTTTTCAAAGTGTCAGCGTAGAGATGATTCTAAATGAAAGGTAGGGAGTAAATAAATAAAAATAAGTAAAATATATCAATTTTGGCGACGGAAATGAACATAAAATCTAATCTAATTATTACTCCCACCCCCTCCCTTGACCAGACGAGGACGGAACGATAATTTAAAGACAATATTCTGAAAAATTAGTTAATTAAAATTTAAAAACCCTTTGCATTTAATCTGGTGCTAGAAGACTTAATTAATGAACAAACTTCTAAACTTTAAGCTTTTGAAATTAAAGCAACTGAAAATGGGAAAGTGGATCATTTCAAGATAACAAAACAAGTAAACAATGTGTCTAAGTTTCTTCAGTGGAATTTAGTTTTCTATACAGCGTATAATCAAGGCCACAGAAAATACATCTACGTCTCGGTGGTTGCTGTATGAGCCGCGGGTCATGAAACTTTAATCACGGCCCGGTAACAGCCTGTCCTATATCGCTGCCAGAAACACGATTATGGTTACGTTTAACCTTGAATAAAATAAAAACTACTGAGGTGAGAAGGCGGCAATTTGGTATGTTTGATTTTTAGAGGGTGGGTGATCAATATACCAATTTGCAGCCCTCTAGCCACAGCAGTTTTTAAGATTTGAAGGGGGACAGAAAAGTGTCTTCATGAAAAGTGCAGACGGACAGCCGAAGCTATCTCGATACTTTTCTTTTACAGAAAAGTAATAAAAGCGGCTCAGTAGTCTTTCATTTTAAACTAAGTAAAAGCACCGAGACTTTGGTAGAAGCGATGCAGCTTCACAGTCAAATAGAAGAGATCTCATGAGCCTCAGACCCTGAATGTAAAAAAGCCTGGAGCTGTACCGAACTCCCCAGGAAATCCTATAAAATAACCGGATCCAGCAGCGTCTGGACCGAAACGAAGCAGAAAGCATCGAAATTTATCACACCGAGAAAAGTGAAAAGAAAACTTACTCTGGTAAGGAAAGTAGGAAGTAGGAAAAAGGTGAGGAAAGGAGAGAGGAGAGAGATAGAGGAGAAGAGAGAGAGAGCGAGAGAGAGAGAGAGAGAGAGATAGAGAGAGAGATGAGAGAGAGAGAGAGAGAGAAGAGAGACTTATTTCTGCATTCTATTTATTCCCCATGAAGCAAAGGGAAGGAGAGAGAGATATAGAGAGAGAGAAAGAGAATTATTTCTGCATTCTATTCATTCCCCATGAACCAAAGGGAATGAGAGAGAGAGAGAGAGAGAGAGAGAGAGAGAGAGAGAGAGAGAGAGAGAGAGAGAGAGAGCAAGGGGGACAAAGAGTAGGAGGGGAAATTCAGCTCGTCCTCTGAATCTATAATTTCCGAATAGCTACTTTGCTATCTTTTTTTGTTTCAATAAGACTCAGTCTCCTTGTCCTTTTCTTCTTACTTTCATAACTTAATTGATCTTCTCTCTCTCTCTCTCTCCACCATCTTATATTGCGAAAAGAATCCCCGCTTCTAATAGTTAAACATTTTTTAGAAATATTTAATTACTTCATTTGCATGGGGAATCTCTCGGGACTTTCTTCAGCATTGCCATTGCGTGTCCGGAACTGCAATGATCATTTCACTCCGGAAGTAAAATGTGCGCTGTGCAGTGGAAGGTCATTCCTTGCGTTCTAAGAAGCCTATTTATAGACCACCCGTCTTCGAAGAGGCCATCCGGGCTATTGGAATGTCTCCTCATTTGTTTAGTCATTCTATTCAAAACCAAGATTTTTGGTCTATTTCTCTTCATAATTATTTAACTTATTTTGACATTACATTTTTTACGCTAGTTGTTTTTTTTATATTTATAGACAATTCAACAGTGATGCTGCTGTACTGGAGTTGGGATCAAAAAGAGTAATTCGCCATTTTCTTAAGTATGTACATTTCCTATGCATAGATTTACTGCATTGCTCTTCAGAAACTGCTCCTTTCGCGAAAAGAGCGAATCGTATCAATTATCAGTTTTCTAAACAATATGCCTTTACATGTTATTCTTTTTACTCCGTACTGTCCTTATCGTCTGATCCTAATATAGGTAACCGTAATCAACTGTTTATAGCCACATGCCTGTTTTTCTGGCAATATGTAATTTAAGACGCTAATATGTGTTTTCTGTGGTTTACTGGTAAGCTTTTGTGTATCGTATGGAAGTTCTGAGATTATTGCTTTCAATTGTACAAGCTATATCTCAACAGTGACTGATAGTAGTCACCATTTTCATTTTCGCTTTTACTACTATGAGATTCAGGGTCTCTGTAACACAGTTTTTTGGACTTTGCTTCTTGTCAAAGCATCGGATGTAGCTGAAAGTTGACATATGTATATTTTACAACCACACACAAATTGTGTCAGCATTATCAATAACCTAAACCCGATAGTTTTAATTTTTATAGAGTAAAAATGATCTAGCCGACGCCATGGCCAATGATTACGAGCCAAGAGTCGAAAAACATTCATTACGTAAGCAAGGTAAACAAACACCTTTTGACTAAATGTTGCCCCGCCCATCCACCAGACAGAAATTCCATCGGCTCTGAAACCCAAAAACTTTATGAATGGCGGAACGATACATAGATGTGGGTGGTATCAGTGCTAGCGTAGTAATACTACCTGTAGCAGTAGTGCCGCAACAGTATAGCAGTAATATTACATGAATTAAACGTTTAGGCCAACTGCTGGGATCCTTGAGGATCATTTAGCACTTCTTACAACTATCGAGAATTAGTTTTTTATAGCCAGAAGTTAAATTTTCTAATCCAACAATGCCCATGGTAGCCTTCAGTGTTATCCTGAATTATAACGAGGCGAAAGTGTGTGGAGCCTCATGAAGTCACCATTCTGACGATAATTATTGCTGAAGGTTTAAAGCCAATATACGGTACCGGCTATTTTTTTTCAGTAAATAGGTAGATAGCCAATAAATAAAAATTGCTTGACATTGATATAGCAGTTATCAAAAATCAAGCTTGTCTACTATGTTTTTGGTAATTACCAACTATTCCCTACATCTTGTCAATCTGATTGTGACCTATAGTAGACTAATTTCTTTGGAAACTTATTTTGGAGTAGACTAATAATCGAAGTGTTTTTGTATTTATTAACATATTTTGTTGGTTTGTTCATTATGACAATTATCAGTGGACAGGTTCCAGAGTTCATAAAGGTGTACTGCTTTGCTTGTATTTAAATTTGTATGTATTGTTGCCAGATAGGTTTTACTCCTTTTGTTACGTATAGCCAATCATCCATCGAGAAAGAGGGAAGAAATGATGTCATAAGTTACGTAACGAGTGCGTTCGAAACCATTTCTCTGAGTAAGTTGGCCCGTCTTCAAAAAAGGTCACTTTTACATTATAAGTACTAAATTTATTCAACCTACGTAGTGCAGAATACACTCAAAATTCATGTGTTGATATAATATGTATTCTGAATAAGCGTTATATTTATGAAATGCATAGATTAAAAGTTATTGCGAAAAAACCGTGTTACAGAGGTCCTGAATCTCATAGTAATCCACTGAAAGTA
>NC_087201.1:154005323-154050356 GCF_015104395.2 Macrobrachium nipponense | reverse complement strand
TACTTTCAGTGGATTAGTAAAAAGCGAAAGAAAATGAAAATGGTGACTAACTATCAGTCACTGTGAGATATAGATTGTACAATTGAAAGCAATAATTACATAACTTCCATATCATACACAACAGCTTACCAGTAAACCACAGAAAACACATATTAGCGTCTGAAATTACATATTGCCAGAAAAGCAGCCTTGTGGCTATAAAACAGGTTGTGATTACGGTTACCTATATTAGGATGAGACGATAAGGACAGTAAGGAGAAAGAAGAATAACTATTCATGTAAGGGCATATTGTTTAAAAAACTGATAATTGGTACGATTCACTCTTTTCGCGAAAGGAGCAGTTTCTGAAGAGCAATGCAGTAAATCTATGCATAGGAAATGTATATACTTAAAAAAAATGGCGAATTACTCTTTTTGATCCTAACTCCAGTAGAGCAACCTCTGTTGAATGTCTATAGGTTATAAAAAAACAACAAGCGTAAGAAATGTAATATCAAAATAAGTTAAATAATTATGAAGCGAAATAGACCAAAAATCTTGGTTTTGAATAGAATGACTAAACAAATGAGGAGACATTCCAATAGCCCGGATGGCCTCTTCGAAGACGGGTGGTCTATAAACAGGCTTCTTAGAACGCAAGGAATGACCTTCCACTGCACAGCGCACATTTTACTTCCGGAGTGAAATGATCATTACAGTTCCCGACACGCAATGGCAATGCTGAAGAAAGTCCCGAGAGATTCCCTATGCAAATGAAGTGATTAACATATTTCTAAAAAAAAGTTTAGCTATTAGAATGCGGGGATTCTTTTCGCAATCTAAGATGTTGGAGAGAGAGAGAGAGATAGAGAGAGAGAGAGAGAGAGAGAGAGAGAGAGAGAGAGAAGATCAATTAAGTTATGAAAGTAAGAAGAAAAGGACAGTGAGACCGAGTCTTATTTGAAACAAATAAAGATAGCATAGAAGGTGTTGGAAACTAATAGATTCAGAGGACGAGCTGAATTTCTCCTACTCTTTGTCCCCCTTGCTCTCTCTCTCTCTCTCTCTCTCTCCCTCCTTCCCTTTGCTTCATGGGGAATGAAAAGAATGCAGAAATGATTCTCTCTCTCTCTCTCTCTCTCTCTCTCTCTCTCTCTCTCCTTTTCCTACTTCCTACTTTCCTTGCCAGAGCAAGTTTTCTTTTCACTTTTCTCGGGGTGATAAATTTCGATGCTTTCTGCTTTGTTTCGGTTATTTTATATGATTTCCTGGGGAGTTCAGTACAGCTCCCGGCTTTTCTCCATTCAGGGTCTGAGGCTCATGAGATCTCTACTATTTGACTGTGAAGCTGCATCGCTTCTACCAAAGTCTCTGTACTTTACACAGTTTAAAATGAAAGACTATTGAGCAGCTTTTATTAGTTTCCTGTAAAGAAAAGTACTGAGATAGCTTCGGCTGTCCGTCTGCACTTTGCATGAAAACACTTTCTGTCTGCCCTCAAATCCTTAGAAACTGCTGTGCTAGAGGGCTGCAAATTGGTATGTTGATCACCCACCCTCTAAAATCAAACATACCAAATTGCCGCCGCCTTCTCACCTCAGTAGTTTTAATTTCATTCAAGATTAAACGTAACATAATTGTGTTTCTGGCAGCGATATAGGAGGCGGCTGCTACCGGGCCGTGGTTAAAGTTTCATGACCCGCGGCTCATACAGCAACCACCGAAACGTAGATGTATTTTCTGTGGCCTTGATTATACACTGTACTGAAAACTAAATTCCGCTGAAGAAACTTAGACACATTGTTTACTTGTTTTATTATCTTGAAATGATCTACTTTCCCATTTCAGCTGCTTTTTATTTCAAAAGCTTAAAGTTTAGAAGTTGGTTCATTAATTAAGTCTTCTAGCACCAGATTAAATGCAAAGGGTTTTTAAATTAATATTAACTAATTTTTCAGAACATTGACTTAAATTATCGTTCGGTCCTCGTCTGGTCCAAGGGAGGATGGGGAGGAAAATAATTATTAGATTTTATGTTCATTACCGTCGCCAAATTTATATATTTTACTCATTTTTATTTATTTACTCCCTACCTTTCATTTAGAATCATCTCTCGCTGACACTTTGAAAAGAGTAAGAAAATGATCATTTCCCTCCTAAACACTTCCTCTTTTGAACGAATCTTTCCCAGACTAAATTTCAGCCCCAGGCGGTTCATGGAGTGAAATTTGCAGGCTAAGTTTGGCGCGAGCTTTAAATAGTTCAAAGGAATTCCTCCTAAATTCATTGTCTTTTGAGAATTAACGGGATCAAGGGTCTCCTTAATAATTACATTCCCCAGAGGTATTGCATCAGGGAAATTTATTCCAGGGAACCTTGTTCCCTTACCGGGATATACATCTTTTAGAGCCATTTATCATTCTCAGTTAAACAGCAATATACATTTTTGTATATATAATTTTCATGGAGCATTGTTATTAAGTCTTGCATGAATTCCCTCTACTTTCTCAAGCTCGTCTCTAATTCGTCTAACGATCTATTTACTGAACAAATTGTTGAAAACATATTTCAATCAGAGTCGACCTGATATACAAAGAAAAGCTGAAATTTATTCGCGTATATACTCATTAATGTATTATGAATTAAGTTTATGCATTTATGATTATTATTTGTGCCAGCCCAGTCAAAAACGAATGTGGGAATTATTATCATAATAATTTTGATGAACTCGACTTCTCTAATTTTAATTATACAATTGAGTTATCGTCGTTCCTTTTGGAACTATATACAACACCACATTTACGATTTCAAAACACGTTCTTTAAATAATACTGAACCAGATGTTTAAACATATGAATAGTGCTGAGAAAAAGATAGTTTGGAGTTGGACGTGACACAAAGGACCATCATGTATTCAAAACCGAAGCTGGTGTCAGTTTTGTAAGGCAGAAGGCTACCGCACACAGTCTCTTTTTAAGGCATCCATGTTAGTGATGTAGAACATGATAGTCTGATTTACGATGTTCAAGAAATTGACATCTAATTAAAGTGAAAGGTACAGTACGGAGCCCTTTACAAAACTGAGATCGAAAATAGCGCCGTATCTTTGTGAACATAGTATGTTATTACAAAATTATTCTAAAATAAATTTGCATGACGTCGATACAAAGAAACGCAGACACACAGAAGGAAATATAAGAAAAGATCAAAGGAAGTGAAATCGATAGAAGTGTCAACTGTGTAAAAACATCAGGGAGCCTGAATGGATTTTCTTTTCCGAACAGAGATTAGATAGCAGAATTCGTCACTCCATTTCCGTGTGGCCCTTTGTGGTCATCTTCGATAGATTAGGAAGACAGAAAATTATATTATCAAGCAAAATTATGTTTATACATACACGCAAGTACGCGCGCGAGCACATAACACACACGCGCAGCCACAAACAAATTAAACATTTTTTCCTGAAAGGACACTGTACTTAAGGCCAAATAACCAATACCAGAATGAAAGAAAACGAGGCCTCTCGTCTTGGGAACGCTGCCAATACCAGCGTCTCATATCCTTCCACATCACTGGTGCAAAATAAAACTGGAGGTTTTTTTTTTTTTTTTTTCACTATATGCTTCCATGAAAAAGGAGGAAAGAAAAAAGGACCCGAGAATCATTCCACCAGCGCAGAAGACCTAGACATTCATTACTTCTTATTTCTCATTATCATTTGTTGATAGATTTCGTATTGTCAAAGGGAAGTTTAGATTTAATTCCGGTCGTCAGAAATGTTTAGTTTTAGTTTTAAGTAGTGAATGTTTCATATGTAAAGATCGAAGATATTATTAAATAATCAAACCCTCTGAATGGTTCAAAATGACCAGATTCTCTGAATAGTATAAGCCACGTCCGTTAATTGAAGATCATTATAAATGGGGTACAACAGGCACTGGTCACTAAGGTTCGCAATGTTAGACACAGGGAAAGAAAAGAATGATGCCACATATTTATTTTGATTATCGTTTAGATTAGAATATGCCTTTTATAGTAAAAAGGTATTTGCTGCATTATGGAAAAGTAGCTGAGACCGATCATCATTTTTCAGGCATTCACATCTGCTCACATGATTGCATCTGTAATCAGCTTGAAGGTGAAAAATCTCCCGGGGAGGTTTTGCATAAAATCATGGAGCGAAGATCCAATATCCAGTTTGTGCTGCTTCCTAAGTATATTCAGGTGAGTTATTAATACATTTTAGTCATTTAATCACTAATTTACAAGACTTTTAATTCATGTCTTAATGTTTGTGGTGGGGCATCTAAAAATGCCCTACAGAATATTTTGAAAGCCCTTCGGTTTTTTAAAGAATCTAGAATATGATGTATTATAGTCATTGGTGAAGTTGAAACAGTTATTCATAATAGGTATAAGCCATTAATAACGATTTATTCCATTTTCATGTTAACGTATACTTTTAACCGGAGTAGCATTACAATGTCTTTATAAAATAGAAGCAATATTTAAGGAATCAAGATTTTGTGCTATCTAGAAGTAAACTTTGTTCAAACAGCGTTGAAGAAATCTTCCACATATGAATAGGGTACAACAAAAAGTTGTCTTAAGACATGCCAATTTAGAAAAAAATTGTGTATAAAACTATCTATCTATTTATATATAATATATATATATATATATATATATATATATATATATATATATCTATGTATCTATATATATATATATATATATATATATATATATATATATATAATGAATATATATAATGAATATAATATATTTATATATATATATATATATATATATATATATATATATATATATATATATATATATATATATATATTACTATATATATATATATATATATATATTATGTATATATCTATCTATCTATCTATATATGTATCTATCTATCTATCTATATAAATATATATATATGTATATATATATATATATATATATATATATATATATATATATATATATATATATATATTTATATATTATGTATATATCTATCTATCTATCTATATATGTATCTATCTATCTATCTATATAAAGATATATATATATCATATATATATATATATATATATATATATATATATATATATATATGTATATATAAATATATGTATATATATATATATATATATATATATATATATATATATATATATATATATATATATATGTGCATATTTATATTTTATATATATATATATATATATATATTATATATATGTAATTATATATATATATATATATTATATATATATATATAGATATATATATATATATATATATATATATATATATATATATATATATATATATATATATATATATATTTTAGGATTGAGCGTGAAACATAAGGGAGCTAAAGTGGTCATAATTTTCTGACTTCCCAGGCCAACGTTATTTCAAGTAAACTATCGCAACATATGGGGCAGTAAAATTCCAAGACTTAGATCCTGCCAACTCTACAGCATCTGGTGACAGGGGACATATATTTCTCTGCTGGAGGACCAGTGTTGGAAATCCGAGAAAATGTTTTCGGAGGAAAGCTAACTTCCCGATTCTGTGAGTTACTCGCGAAGAAAATCGTGACACTGAATAAATAAGCTGTGGATTTCAAGGACGTGCTATATCAAAATGGAATTGCTTGTTGTTATTATAAGACAACCGAACCCTTTCTGATCTAGAAGCTTAATTGTGTCATGGAATAGATCACTGATATTCTATTTTGGGTTTTATCACAAAATTAGTTGTGATAGGAAAGCTACGCTAGAAATTAAATTCCCATATCCAACAAGTGGATTCGTAGCTTGTTCAGTAGGGCAAAAATAAGAAAAAGAAATAGTAAAATTATATAATGTTACAGATGTTAGGGGGAATACCTACAGAAGAAAAAACAACCAAATTATATTGTTATTTCTTTTATTTTCACATTTAGCAATGACCTGAATCCCAGCCGTAGTTTCATGTCAAAATAATATGGTCATATCCTAAAAAATGTTATTTAGCAAACACCCTGTGAATGGATTCCTAAAAACAGGCTTTGGAAAATTTGGACAGTTGTACGTCTTCTTTCATCTTCAAAATTAGCTAGGATATGTCTTCTTGTGTTGATGACTTCATCTACTTTGACCTTATGAATCAACACTTTTCAATGCGTTATCTCACAAGCAAAGAGTAAAAGAGTAACTGAAAAACGTTACCATGAAAAGGCAAACGTATCTACGATGGCGTTTATCCTTCCAAGGGTACTAATCTCTCTCTCTCTCTCTCTCTCTCTCTCTCTCTCTCTCTCTCTCTCTCTCTCTCTCTCTCTCTCTCTCTCTCTCTCTCTCTCCAGTGCAGCCACATTGCATGAATGAATATTAATTCTGCAGGAAAACCGAATCATTTACCAACAAAATCGAAACTGGGTTACGAATTCTGTCATTTTGCGTTGCAACTCTGCAAAGTGGGCATTTAGCAATCACCTTCCGGATTAAGCCAGATTTCGTGTCACGGGGGCTATGGTGTATGAAATGTCGCCTGGAAAACGGAATTAATTTTGCACCATGAATTACGTACTTGATAGTAATAAAAACTTAGCACTTTTAGGAGACGTTATGTATATCGTACGAATATCTTCTTTTCTCCACCCTGAGATGTTACGAATTACTCATTTTATTTTCCAATTTTACAGCTCCGTAAAGTAAAGTTTAGTTTTTTGCAAAGGTCGGCGATCTCATTATTCATTAGTGTTTTTTAGGTGTATTTAATTTAAAAGGCATAAGCCTAATATAATTGATATATTTCAAGTAACAGTGCCGCCTTTGTACTTAAGCGTTTAAAATGTAATGTATCCAAACGTACACATGATATATACTATATATATATATATATATATATATATATATATATATACTATATATATATATATATATATATATATATATATGTGTGTAACTGCAACAGACTTTGTTGAATAAGCGTTTAGAAGCAACACCCATTCCTGATAACGTGCTGATACCATTGAGGGTAATAATTCTACAACATTCTCCAGGGGAGGAGATGACATTTGGTTAAACACACACACACACACACACACACACACACACACACATATATATATATATATATATATATATACATATATCATATATATATATATATATATATATATATATATATATATGTGTGTGTGTGTGTGTGTGTGTGTGTAAGCATACTAGGCATCTCTTGAATATTGATAACACTTCCCCTGTTACTCAAGTTCACTATTCTTCCTATTTTCAAGCCTGACGATATAATGGAAAAGGCCAGTAATTCTGATTTATTAATAGGTATGTATGAATGTATATATAAGGTTTTTTATAATTATTTTTGGGGGGCGATTGTATCGCCTTGTAGTAATGGAATAGATGTCATCTCGGTGCATAATATGCACATTATGTGAATAGCTCAAAATACTGTAACACCGACACCTTACATTACTATTTTCCCGCTCGGTGATTGATAAACCGACAGATAATAAGCAGACATGGAGAGAAAGAAATGTGAAGAAAGACTCCCAACATAGAGTTCAATTTACTTCGGATTTTTATCTGATGGCTGACATGTTGATGGAAGCATCTCTGCAACTGCCTCAGCCACACAATTTTCTGGAACGGATATTGCATACGACTGGACCGAAACCTTTTGTGCCATCTCCTCTTCTTCGGAACAAGTGGCAGTTTTTTGAAGATTCATCACAATGCAGGAGGCTGAGTGAAAGAGAAAATGGAGAGGAGATAAAACTGAGGAACCGGAGGTCACTCGATTTACTTCTGAAAATAAAAGGATTATGTTTTTACTCCTTTTGGTGATAAATCCCCCGTCTTTCTTATTTAAACCTGTTTCTGCTAATAACTGATATGGAATTTATTTATCGTTTTATCTGGAAGAAGAAGAAGAAGAAGATAGCAAACCCTCTTTAAACAAAATGGCAGCATCAGTCAAATTGACTTTATGTTGAGAGTTCTAAGTTCTCCCTACAGTGCTCTTTTTTTTTCAGCGCTATTGGCTAGACAAAAGTGGCCATGTTCATATATGGCTGAGGGAATGGAACAGATGTTTGAATATTCAACAATTTCATTCTGCATGTAACAAAAAGGATTTGAAATGCGAATAGTTTCTAGTAGGGCGTGCATCCCTCCATGCAATAAACCCTACGGAGGTGCCTCTCCGCGTTTCACTTACTCCTGTTTTTATCAGAGTAAATTACTGAACCTTCAGCTTCTGCACCATTCCTTTCACCCGTTATATGAATATAGCCAACCTTTATATAACATTAGCACTGCATGAATAATATTATTATTATTAATTATTTTTCATTATCTTATTAATCAGAAACAAATGACATCTTAAAATAATAAATAAGTTTTTAAGTGATAATTTTGTTTTGAATTTTTTTCGGTACCAGACTACGAGAAATATTCTGGAAAACAAAAAGAATATTAATCCGAGCACTTTACACACTGCAGACGCGTGTGCATGACAATAACAGTACATTTCTGGTCTGCCAATTAGGGAAATTTAGCAACAGTAGCTACAAACAGTCCTTAGTCTTAGAAATACTGAGTTGGGGAAGAATGTCTCCTTCTACCCTTTTTTTTAGCACAGGATCCCTTGAGAATCTGATGAAAGCTATGAACCCCCTCCGAAGAAGGATGTTGATCAAATCAACAGAGCAGGTTTTCACATGCATATAGCTATTTTTTATTTTTATGGCATTAAATGTATGTTGCCTAATATTGGCATTAAATGTATGCTGTCTAATATAATAAAGTTCAATCGGAGGTTTACAAAAACGGCTTTATAACAGGTTTATTTACTTGTGCAAAATCTTGTTTTCGTTTCAATATTGCATCATATGGAAGGGTTCTCATACATGCTCGTAGGGATGCAAATCGTTCTTGTTATGTTTTGTTGAATTGCGTTTTTAAATATTATCAATAATATATTGTTGTCCGGTATTCTGTTGTTATATTTGAAAATCGACTCATTTTGAGCAAAAAAAAATCGTATATAATACTTGACCAGTCTTGACCTGCCTTTCTTGACAGCAGTTGGCACAAACAAGGAAAGAATCGAAACCTCTCTCTCTCTCTCTCTCGCTCTCTCGTCTCTCTCTCTCTCTCTCTCTTGATATATCTCTGCCATTAACTATTGATTCAAACTTTATAAATGAATTTTTAAAATTAAATACCAAAGTTCTTGCTCGTGTAATTCCTTTTCAACGACATATTAGCGCTGATTTAAAGAGATGATATTTGAAGTACTCCGAATATCCTGGGAAATTAACGTCTCCCATTTAACAGCCACTTTTCTTCGTGTTTCGTAGACGTCCCCTGATCAAATAGAAATTCAAGACTTAGTCCCACATCTTTTTTTAAAGTGTATAAGAAATGTATATTATTAATCCTCTTCATTTCAGGAAAGATAATTTTCGGGGATTAGACAGGTACACAAAACATCCCTCCACAGTTGCCCTCTATAATATCCTACCAATTTTCTTTCGTAATTATTATTCATTTATGTAAAACAAATGAATGTGTAGGTAGCATTTTTGTTTGGCGGAAGCGCGTATTCGTCTCGTTACAGCAAGGACTAACAGATTAAGCTTCTATATTGGGGATGCAAATTGAACCTTAGTTCAGAGTCATCTCCTAAAACATTACTAGATAAGTATTTTCCAGCAATTATCAAAATCACAAAAATCTCTTTATTTCTTTCTAAAGACCATCCGGATTACTAATCTGAATCTATCAATCTTTTTCCATAACGTTTTCCGAATATATCCATTTATTTTGCTTCCTCTTTTCTTCTTCTCGAGATATTGCTAAAAATATTATTTTTCTCTCCATATTTCCAAAACACAGTCTATAATCTTGGAGGCTGGCAGCTCTAACTTGGCTTACATATACTAGGTCCCCCTAACAATGCAATGACGTGTTTTTTTCCAGATGATATGGTATGCCATTGATGTCAAACTAGGTTTTGTCACTCGCCATAGATATGAGAAACTGAAGTCGAGAACAGTTTAGTGCCTAACCCTCATATATTGTAGATTTCCATACTTTTCCTGGTAGCAATTCCGGCCATGTAGTAGAAGAGTCGTGTGGCTCTAAAAAAAAAGTTGAATTCGCTAAAATATCACCCATTTACCGCTCTTGAATTCCTTAGTCATCAATATCGTTCTTTTCTTATATAATCTCCTGTGTCAAGCCATAACTTTCCAATAATTTCTTCTAACTCATGATTGTTTAACTTTCACATTTGCCCATAACTTCTTTCAAATCTAATTAAATCTTAATTTCTAATTCTCTGCTTTAATTACTTTGACTTGATGTTATTTTTAATCAACCTTTTTTTATCTTTTATTGTTCTTGACTTTAAACCCCTGAGCCTGTGTTCTCTCGTATAATGTCATGTGATACATTCTTATTTATCATTGTTATCCAAGACCCCAATGTATGTGCATACATTCATCTATACTGCTGTCCAATGTATGTGCATACATTTATCTATACTGCTGTGTTTTGATATATCTACGTTAGCGATTATATTTGGAAATTATAACCTGCCTCATGTTCAGTTAGATGTCGTCCAAAACCGGGAAATGGCCATTTTCATTCCACCGAAATTAAGTTGAATGAAATTTTTACCCATCGTTACACTATAACGGATGATATGAACTAGTAATTCAATCGTTATAATTACTATCAACACATACGGGAAAAAATGTGTTCGTTTCCAGAGCAGTTCCACTACTTTATAGATAAAATATTATGGTACGAAACTGCCCATTGAAAATCAGTGGGATAAGGGTAATAGAATTAAAACAATTTAGCAAATTACCTCGAAAATTTGAATGACCTCAATTGATCTGCGAGTTTTATTCAGAAGTTTCCTGGCAATTAGCACCACTATTAAAGGATAATTTGTGGCTAACAAATAACTATGCTCAAATTAATCCTTTAAGTAATTTTGAAATATTTATTTGATCAGTTCATTGTAACAATGCCAGACACATGTCTCAGATATTTGAATTTATGAAATTTAGACCATCAAGCCTGAGGCACATCCTTTCATTCAGAGTTTAAGACTGAAAAGAGGGAGTTTGATTGGTAAGGCAAGAAGATAAATGTGACCTAAAAAATAAAGGAGGCGAAGAACAAGTATGTAAAGATGGAACTAGGAGATAACCCTACAATTGCACTAAAATGTATTAGTAGTAAGAGAGCTGAATAGCAGGACTGAAGAAAATAATGAAGGTAAAGACAAGGACTAAAAGGTGGGACAAAAGGACACTGTAGACACCTTACAGTAAATCATACAGTGCACCACATGAGATGCATTCACAGAATCCCCACTACGGGGCGTCTCAGTTATTTTGGAAGTAAAATGCTTTGAGATGGTTCTCCACTTAATAGAATATATCCATCATCTATCGGAAAATTTAATTGTGATTCCTTGTTCTCCACGTCAATGCCGCCATTTATTCTTACCTCCTTGGATTTATTTCTCGTTATCCTTAAGCGTAATTTCTTTCTTCTTTTGTCTCTTCCCAAAAATTCTGGGTAGGAACCGAGGCGCATAATCACTCTTCGCCTGTAATTGCAAATCTCATCACGTTCTGAATCATGCCTCTCTGTTAGTTCGCGAGGAGATATCATCCCGCGAGAGATGTCGAAAGACGTAAATAATGCATCGTGTGTTCTTGTTTATGGACAGAGGGAAAGCGAAGGAAATATGTAGAGGAGGAATGCTGCAGATGTTAGACGCTTTGTGTTTATATTTTGAGCTTTGTTATGGTGGGCATTATTATTATCAAAGTGCCTGTTTGCCTTTCTTCACGCTCTAGCTGATTCAATGTTAAACAAACTAATATATGCTGCAATACGATACATCCTGAGGGATGACATAATGTCGCACTGTCTTACTATTCAAATATAAGTCGTTAAATGTTATGAACGAAAACAAAACACCACACACACACATATATATATATATATAATATATATATATATATATATATATAGATATATTATATATATATATGATATTGTCAGGTCAATATGGGCTCCATAGCTTTTATGCAGGCTTTCAAGATTATATTCCAGTTAAATAAGATTCTCTTCTCTCTCTCTCTCTCTCTCTCTCTCTCTCTCGTCTCTCTCTCTCTCTCATCTCTCTCTCTCTCTCTCTCATATATATATATATATATATATATATATATATATATATATATATATATATAAATATATAAATATATGTGTGTGCGTGTGTGCGAAAATAAAAGGAACTAGAAAAGATTCCTGCTGTTCTATTGATTGAAAGTTCTCCTGCAAGAGATAGGATGCTCGAGGAAATCATCTCTCTGCTATGCATACTAATACACTTATCCGCAGTCCCCCATAAAGAGAGGCCCTCGACACGCATTCATATTTGGTGTTTGCTCCTGTAAATATCAAAAGGTCATGACAGGAAGACGCGTATGCTTTTGTGTACAAATATTTTTTTATGTCCTAGAATTTCTTTACTATGAAATGAATTAACGCAGGTCATTTTGTTCTCATATTTTTCTTACCTAATCTCGAGTAGTCTCGTTTTTAAGATTTCCTTATTTCCAATATCGCCGCAACTCCCCACCCTCTCAGATCTTTTATAACAAATTGTCAGTCATTCTGATGAGTTAATCTTCTGAAACTATGAAATGTTCAGGAGACAAAAGTCTCATAGTTATTCCAAGGAATAACAGAAATTATCTGGATATTTAGAGAAGGCGATTACGAAGTCTTCATCAAAGCCAGAGATCCAAGTGCAATGAGAAATAAGTCCAACGAACTTAATTTCATTCCTGTCATACCAAAAACTTAGATTAGATCCGGCCATGTTGTATAAGCACTTGGGCAGAACCTTCCCTTCGTCACTTAATGAGAGTTCTACGCCGGAGTTTCAAGTTGATAAAGAAAACCAATCACGAGATTTCCACTTTCATCTCTGATTCTTGTATCTCCCAAGAGGAAGATGCTTCCCACCATTAACATGCAGACTGTAAACAGAGATGCTAAAATCCTTTGCACTATTAAGCAAAAAGAAAGTCTTTATCTAAGCAATAATATTTTTAGCTAACATGCATGAATGAATAAATAAAAAAAAAACATAGAACTATTTCTAGAAACCTACAGAAAACTATGATGGTGTTACAAAATTCATTGTTCTTTAGTTTCTCTTTACTGACCGCTGGTTTTATTCTTCTTTTATGCTACTTCTATTTCGATATTTTTTCTAAACTTTTTGCCTCATTCTTCATTTATATCTTCTGCTATATCTTACCGATTCCCGTTTCCCTCCCCCGTCATCTACTGTTTGTGCTTTTCTTCTCACAGATGTAGTTCTCTTGCTGCTCTAACGCCATAAAAAAATTTCTACCTGAACATCGCCGGTACCTCTCCCTTTTTTCGTTGCATCTAAATTTTTTCTATCTATTTTTCATGGAAACGTAAGTGACTTGCGAGTATGAAAGCTGGCTTTTATAGAACTTTTAAATATAAATCAGAGGTGTCCTCAATTTGAATTTATCTCTATACTTGTTTAATCAATACCAATCCTGTTGACTTTTTCATTGGTATCAGTGTGCTTATCATTCCTCTAAAATGATAAGATTGAAATGTATATTTCTCTCTCTCTCTCTCTCTCTCTCTCTCTCTCTCTCTATATATATATATAGATATATATATATATATATATATATATATATATATATATATATATATATATATATATATATATATATATATATATATTATATATATATATATATATATATATATATATATCGAGCTTTCTATCTATCAACATGGGTTTTAGAATGGAGAAGTAATACTAGGCAGTATATCGTTTATGATACAGGGAGTTTCCAATTCTCCGCGAGAAAGGGGGAGAGATATATTTGATATTTATCTTATGCAACATAACGAACGGCAAAAGGAGAAACCTTTAGTGGTCAGGTGTTCGACTTTTAATGTATGTTGACAAATGTGGCGAAGAAAATAAATCACCGTATTCAAACGGGAGTCAAACTAGGGAATGGTTGGGATTGAAAATAAATCAGGCTCATTAAAATGAGAATCAAATAAAGTAGAATTTAAACAAGCGCTAAGAGCTATAGTCGACAATTCTAGTAATAATGATACTATCTGGGTCAAGAATGACGTTCAGTATATCTCAATATAACTAATTTAGTATAGATTATAAATCAATGAACCGTGACTGTGAACAGTGGCATAGAAGACGGCGCGAAGTTTTCATGTAATATGATTTAATGGTCCCATTAGGAATAAATCATGTCTAACAGCAGCCTTCACATCACCACATCCGTGTTGATACCTATAACCTTGAAGACAGTAACCTTGAGCACTTACTGAACCTTTACTTCTTGAGGTTATGATATCGTAGCAGAGTTTTATAGGGCTGTTACGCAGTGCTTGCTGGCTTTTTACCCACTTTCGAAGACAATCCTGCCCTGTCCATTACCGGAGTATTCCTTACTTCACCAGGAAGGATGCAAGCCGTTTTTCGCAAAGTGCAATAGGTCATTCTTCTTGCACATAATCGTGCTTTCTTGTTAGTCGCCCAGAAGCTACTTAAAAGCACCTCTGCGGCGTGGTTGGTATGGTATTAGTCTCCCACCTCGGTGGTCGCGGTTCGATTCTTGGCCATTCCATTGAGGTGTGAGAGATGTGTATTTCTGGTGATAGAACTTCCCTCTCGACGTGGTTAGAAGTCACGTAAAGCCGTTGGTCCAGTTGCTGAATAACCACTGGTTCCATACAAACCAAAGCTACTTTATTGAGAATGATGGATTCTCGTTTCCATAACAGTGCTGGCTTTCTGATATCCATAACCTGTGACTGGTGTAATTTATCGGTAATGTCCCTTAAAATTTATTAGATTTGCGGTACTTGTACAATTTTGACGCCAGTTTATTATGAAATCGTTGTTTGTGTATTGTTATTTAAATATTTTTGCTAATTTGATTGCATTGCCTTTTTATATATTTGTGGGTGGGTGGGAGGGTGGGTTGGGTGGGTGGGGGAGGCTGGTATGGGAACGTGACCCAGTTTAAATATTGTTATTATTATCACTAAATCGTTGTTTGTGTATTTTTGTTTAACTATTTTTGATAATTTGATTGCACTAGCTACACACACACACACACACACACACACACACACACACACACACACACACACACATATATATATATATATATATATATATATATATATATATATATATATATATGTGTGTGTGTGTGTGTGTGTGTGTGTGTGTGTGTGTGTGTGTGTGTGTGTGTGTGTGTGAATGAAGCTAATGCAATCAAATTAGCAAAAATAGTTAAACAATAATACACAAACAACGATTTAGTAATAATAATACTAATCTTTTGGCTATTTGTTTTCATATGTATGGAGACTACATTGTACTCCACTAAGCCGTTATTAATCACAGCCATAACAAGGAAGGGAGGAGCCATAACTAGAATTGCATCACATTTCTATAAACACGTTAATAATCGTAGCCAGTACTTAACTTAGATCTAAGCGACAAAGGTATTCTTCCATCTAGCATCAGGCGTAGAATAAATGAGTATACAATGGGTACAACAGGTTTTGAGTACAAGTAGTCTTCATAAATATGAAAACAATAGCCAAAATATTATTTAGAGGAAAAAATTGTATCACGAAAAATTATAATTTCTGGCGTGAGATGATTCTTTAAAACGTGCAAGAAGCAAAAATAAAAAGCGTTCAAAACATAAAATCTATAAAGATCTTCACCGTTATTTTAGGATAAGATTAAATCAAATTTATAAACTATACTACAAAGTTTTTGGAAGGATATATATAATAGATATATATATATAAATATATATATATATATATATATATATATATATATATATATATATATACACATATATAATATATGTACATATATATATATATAATATAATATATATATATATATATATAATATATATATACACACATATATATATATATATATATTATATAGTATATATATATATATTATATATATATATATATATATATATATAGATATATATATATACATATACATATATATATATATATATATACATACATATATATATATATATATATATATATATATATATATATATATATATGTATATATATATATATATATATATATATATATATATATATATAATATTGAACAGCAAAAAACAATTCTAGTGATCAGTCACTCTCCTCAAGTTTCAATTTGCATGATTTTGAATTCAGGTTCCTTTATCGAAATGCGGGATTTATTGCATCAAAGTGGCTTCCCCTCTAATGTTACCCAACTTCAATCCTAACTTCGATGAGGAATGTTGAATCATAGATAGCTTATTAGTATAAATTTTCTGCAAGTTGGCCAATGCATGTCATTGATTATATATGAGTCGTAATAGAAATTTATGAGCCGGTAATTTGGTTACAGTAGAGTTTACGGAGAATATTTGTATAGAAATGTGTATCTATATATCATATGAATAAAGGAAAAAGCCACGAAGGAAAGTGAAACGAATGAGCTGAATGTCTTTACTTAGCGGACTGACAATTTTGAACATAAGGGATTATAAAGGAAAATATGGACCTAGAATCCAACCCACCCAGAGAAATAGTGACCTTCCAAAACAGGGGTACAATGTAATAGGTTTAAAAGAGCTTGAGTCCAACTGCTCAGAAGCAGTGACAAGAAAATTAAGAGATTATATAGGGCGGTAACTGACCACAGACAAAATTTCATTTTGGTAAACAATTATAGCTTTTTCACAAGGTAAACTTATTCACAAAAATATATATCAAAACATACATAGATAAAGGAAGTATCTAAAATATATATATATATATATCTATATATATATATATATATATATATGTGTGTGTCATTTATTGTTTATTTCTATATCTATATCTTTTGATTTCCTTAAATTTTTTCTGACATTTTCCCATTTTTTTCTTTCTTTTAAAGTATGCCTTGAAAGTTGTTCAATGACCATGACTTCTTCCACTGTCTGTTGATATTGAATGGTGATGATAACAACAATAGGAATTACATCAATTTTATTGTCTAGCTTCAGGATCAGTGCAGCAATGAATGCTTTGGAAGTTAATGAGTGATCATAGATTTTAACATATTGTATTAAGGGAATCTGCTAGCCAATAGCAAGCGAAAAGAAAATGATTAGTGGTGTCAAAGGGAGACCTGGCGTGTAATGGGGAAGCACCAGGAACATAGGCCACCACCTGACCGTGGCTGAGTTCCATGGCATCTGGGGCTCTTAGAGACCTGTGGATGCTGACACTGTAAATTGAATTGTATGCACCAAGTATGCCCTATCTCCCAAAGCACAAACATTCAAATTAGATGTGGAACGTATTCGCTATATTCTATTTCAACATATTTACAGTATCCAAGCGAATGTGAAAGATGTCTAAAAATTATGTGAAAATGCTCTCTCGTCTGTTAGAAATTCGCATAATTCTGAAAAGGAATTTGGTAGTAAAGGACATCTTTCACAGTTACCGACTAAAGAGTTTTTTTTAGCTATCTAGCCAGTGAAAAATCACTGGACTGGCATTGATTATGCGTTCATCACAAGAAACGCATTTATCAAAGAAAAAAAAAATGACGGACATTGCGTGTATAAATCGCATATCAAACTCACTCATGAAACCTCAACTCTCAGTCAATTTCAACGCCATACGTGCAAACCATCTCGATTTGTCTTTAGGAAAAGGAAAATAAAGGAAGAAATTATATATTCATTAACCTAAAACCTATTCCAAAAAGCAGTAAATGACCTTCGTCCAGCCAGACCGGGATGAGAGAAGGCCTTGAATACCGATTTGAAATGTCTATTACAGTTTGAGACGGGAGTTACCGAAGAAACTCTCCAAAGATTCTCGATAAAGAAATGAGGTTAAGATATTTTTCGAAAGTTTTATATTCGACAACAGCAATTTCCTTTTTGTAATATTTTAGGAGATAGTCAGGCCGCGTTCCATGAACACATAGAGAGAGAGAGAGAGAGAGAGAGAGAGAGAGAGAGAGAGAGACGAGAGAGAGTTTAAACATGAACGAGAAAAACATACAACCGTATTGGATGACAGAAAATAAACCCTCTTTATGAAATGCTAGAGTACCCCCCTCTCTCTCTCTCTCTCTCTCTCTCTCCCGTATATATATATATATATAGAATATATATATATTATATATATATATATATATATATATATATATATATTATATATATATATATATATACGGGGAATTTGGATATTGAATTCCAACTGCTTGCAATGGAGTGTTATCCATCCGTGAAAACCTTAATTGAAATTTGATTTTAATGTAATGAGATGCTTATATATTTCACTGAATTCAGGCAGGTCTCTTAATATGACTTTTCTATAATACATTCTTTTTTTTTTTTCTTTAACTTTGCGATTTTTTTTTTGCGTGAAGTGTCACCTTTGTTTAAATAGACGTTTTACGTTATCATAACTACATAATCACGCTATCAATTAGTTATTTTTACTTCGTTGTCCATTGCTCCAGATATATTTTATTTTTTATTCATTATAAATTATGACGCAAGAGATCATATTTTCTGCTTCACCTTTCGTTCGTTACTTACAATTTTTATCTTTAAAAGTCATTCCTTGATGTTTATCAACGTTATGATAATTGCATACGTTATCATTAGTTTTGTGAAGTAACAAGAAAAACTGGAGCGTCTAGATACTATTTCTCCTTATAAAGTGAATTATCCGTATTTTTCTGTAATGTATTGTATATACTCATTATGTGGATATTTTCCCTATGAAGCTTATCTATATCTTTAAGAAATTAGATCATGAACTGAAGTTTTTAGGACAGTGGAAGGTTGCATATCTCAAATTGTTAAACTATTTTTAACGGGAATTTGCCCAACTGAGCAAATTTCTTGATGAATTGTTGCAATCTTCCATGAGGCAGGAGGGAGATTCTCAACTTTAATCATTCCGAGAGTTTCGTTTATTTTCACTCCGAATAACCATGAGAATAATCTCACTTTTCACTCACTGATATTAAGAATACAAATAAAATATTAAACGTTTATTTGCTTGCAATCTCGTGATAGTCTCTGGATGAAAGAGTAATTTTTTTGCCGGGATAATACATTTACATCAAGTGATGCTATATTGATTCATGAATTAATATCCTTAATATCGCTTTCATTTTATACCTAATTTATTTGCTCATCTCTGATTGCTGCATAAATGAGCAATTCCATATGTTGATAAAGCCAAGATTTATTCATTGCAGTAGAATTTATGCATGTTAAGATAAGATTATTTGTATATGGAGTTACATTAATGCTTTTTGTTATTGACATGAAATTATTTTCATCATAGTCTTGTGTGAAGGGGGGTTTATTTATTGGTGCAGTCATCTTGCAGTGGATAATCTAGTTAGTAAAACCATATTATCATTAATTATAATCCACCAAGAAAAAATTAAGATTTTAGGTTCATTTCATTCCATATTGAATACAAACATATTATTGGATGGCCACCTAAAAGGATAAGAAGTCAGTCTTAAGGGAAGAAGAATGGTACATTAGTTTTCAGAAGAATCCTGGATAGAATGAGGCTCTTGGATTTTTCTTCATATCACTTATCCAGACCTCGGAAAAACTGAACCTATGAAAACTCAGACGGAGTTATGTATTTTCTAAATTCGTAAGACTACGTGGTTCCGGAAAGCCTTTAGAATAACACTCAGTTTTGATGGATATAAATGTGACAGGGGAGTACAGTAAAAGGTTGAGGCATATGCTCTATGACTTCCGGAAGCCGATTTTTCTTTTTGGCTTTTGTTGTTTATTTTCTTCACACTGAAAGTAGATTGCTAGTAATGTAAAATATAGTTTTTGTAAACAATGACAAATGTTTTAAATTCCAGAACAGCAATTTCCTACCTGCAATGTATTGGGAGATAGTCAGGCCGCATTCCATTAAATGGAGAGAGAGAGAGAGAGAGAGAGAGAGATGAGAGATGAGCGAGAGAGCGAGAGAATGAGACTGAGAGAGAGGAGAGGGTGAGAGGCACATTTGTATTTAGGGCTGTAAACAGGAACGAGAAAGTCATATAACGCAGTTGATGACAGAAAACAAACCCTTATTTTCAGCAACTCTAATCGAGTGCAAAATTCAGTGCAGTGTCTGGATGTTTTAGAAATTTCCATTAATCTTACACTAATTATAAGAATTTACGTGAAACGAGGAAAAAGCTGGCGGTCTCCGTTTATGTCTTTTTAATGTAGTGATATAGATATCTAAGAAAGGTAAAAGGTAATAAATTTACTAAAACTAAAAATATATAATTCATACAAAAAATATATAATTTCGAGTAATTCGGACTGGTCATTGGTGTTGCTAAAATATGACATTAGAAAAAGTTCATAACACGATATTTGGATCCTCAGTTATGATTAGCTTAATAGGGTTATAATGGCACTTTTAACTATTCACGAAAATTTGCTATAAGCTACGGTCAAATAGCGCGATGTTTCACCAACAAAAATAAAAATAAATACGCTATAGTTTTATTAGAAATAATTGTTCTGGACTGTTTAACATGCACTTTATTTACATTTTCATTCTAATAGATAGATCATAAATAGCTTATAATAAAATTCCTGTGCCTTTAACTCAACGCGAAACATTTTTTCAAACCTTTTTAGGCCTTCCCATAGTGCTTCCCTACCCTCCCAACAAGAACAACTACTCCCCGAGTAAACGAGAAAAGGAGGTCTAATTCTATCTTTATTAGTAGCATTTAATATATATATAACACAGACAAAGAAGGTCCGAAGCTCCATTCCATTCCAGCGTTCGTCTCTCGAGAAGTGTTTGAACATCGTTGAATATCAACACGGGAATTGTGGGAAAATGCTAGTAGACACATGCACGTCCTCAGCCATTTAGGAGAGAGAGATAAGAGAGAGAGAGAGAGAGAGAGAGAGAGAGAGAGAGAGAGAGAGAGAGAGAGAGAGAAACTATTGTTCTTTGTACAGGCAAACAAAACATGGAATTAAACAGAGGTGGGTGGCATATCATTAGAAAGGTTGGACGAGCTGCTAATATACTGTGTGTAAATATATGTATCACTGAAAGCTCTGGGTAATGTCTGCAAAAGCTGCTCATCCTCTATTCTGCAATTAGAAAGTGAACTTAGCATCGACTATTTTCTTGACTGTATAAGTTCAAATGTAGATTAACCAAATCTAGTTAAAACCGGTATTAGTCACATGTAGGTTAAACGAATCTAGTTGAAGCCGGTATTAGTCAAATGTAGGTTCACCAAATTTAGTTAAAAGCCTTATTAGACCTAGCAGATAAAATATGTAATATTCCAAGAGCTGATCTTAAGTAATGATAAATAACATCCTAAGAACTGTTAAACTAGAGCCAGTTGAGAAAACCTGTTTCCAAAAGGATTTTATTTATTGAAGAGGAAAGTCCTGAAAATGAGGAAAGTAATATGAGATTTTCTAATGCATTTGCGGCTCTCACGATAAGCAGCTTTAAAACTAGATCAGGGAACGCGTTTCTTATTCATAAAGGGGAGGAAAAAAATTCCCTGATGAAATTACAACTCATAATTTTTATTACTTCTTGTGTCACAACTTTGCATTTCTATTTTTTAAAAACAAACCTTTAATTGCCTCTCTTATTTGGAATAGTGCCAGCCATTTTTTATTTCATCCCCTTTTCTGTTATGTAAAGATATAGTTACTGCTATTGACAAAATATACGCAGTGTCTTTTGTATGAAAAAGATGAGACCGAAATTTCACCATAAAAAGACTCACTTAAGAAATCACAACAAGCCAGTCTCCGCATAGAACTTAAAATCTATCACTATTGTTTTCGTTGGCATTAATTCTCCCATTAAAACACGTCGAGTTGCTCATTGTCTCACAGAGAGACCATTGTATTAGTTTTACATTATATTTCTTTACAATAATTTCAGAAGTAGAATTTCGTATTAGAACGCCTAAAATGCAAAAAGGTGATCAAAGATATTCAAATAGTAAAGATTAAAATAATACGATTCAGTCATCCCAGAAATCACGCATTCCGAGAGCTATAAATGAAAAGTTATGAAGACGATAAAATCTTCACAGGACGCAATCCGCACTTTGAAAGTTTTGATTATTGCCTGGCTGGATGAAGTCATATTTTTCTGACAGGATAATAATTACTTTGGAAATGGAAGCCGACAAGAATGCGGCCTTGAAAAGATAATAAAAAAAAAATAACAGTCCTCAAATTCTTTTCAGGGTGCTGCCACCAAAAAGTGTATCCGTTTCTTCGCAGAAGAGTGATGTGTATATACTTGCAAAAGCAAACTCATAGCTGTTGTGAGAGGCAAGAGGACAACGCTTACGTGGCAGATTGAAGAGCAATCTATCAAAACATAACAGCAGTTGCAATTGCATCATTCAGAAAGACAAGAGAACTTCATCTGAGCTTATTGACCCCAAAGGATATCAGAGAATGGAGTTGAAAGAGAACGAGAGAGATAAAGAGAGTACCATTCCATATAAGTTAATCTATACTCTGTTTTTTTTTTTTCCATCTGCCCATCCGCCTGTTGTGGTCGCGTATGGTAACACTGCGTCCCGGGCTTGAAATTGCTACGCTATGTGTAAGTTTTAGGTAAGGTAAAATAAAAGGATATCTGGGTGTTATATTTACAACTGAAAATTGTTTTAATAATTTACTGTATGCGAATTACACCGTTTATATTCGAAACAGGATATTATCTAAAGCACGGGACGCAGTGTTACCATGCGCAAACACCACAGGCGGATGGACAGATGGGAAAAAAACAGAGTATAGTATCATATTTTAGGGCTGTTGCCTTGTATAATAAGGCGCCCTATGAGGTAATGTTAGACTTGCGATAATCTTACGCTAAGTCGGTTGGTATTGCACTTCCATATTCAATGGAGTGTCTTGGGGTTTGTAGATCACTTACGAAGTCGGTATTATCTTCTTGTTTATGACGACGATGTGTTAAACTCATGATGATTCGGCAAGGAGGTTCTTGAAGAAAACACGAAGTATAAAAATATATATATTCTTCTGAGTTTACATGGTGAAGATCAGGTATGGTTGTACAAGTCTTCTAATGACGATAGCTTGATCGCTTCTGCCAATGATGATGGCTAATTCGATTCTCTCTACATGATAAAGCTTAGGTAAAGAGGTACAGGTCTTCTAATGACGATAGCTAACTCTCTTCTGCTCGTCTACCATCTCTGTTACAAGTTATGAAGGAAGCAGATAGTAGCTCGAACATATGAACATACAATCAGATGACATAGTTACATACGAACACACAATCAAAATGAGACACGCTACAGATCACGTAGGCCGTTTGAATTATAGGTCGCGGTAGTTGTTTCAAGCAGGGAGCTTGGACTAGAGTTTATAAACAATTGAATGACTACAGGTGACGGCATGTTATCTTAGCCTACTTTTATTGTATACGTCATCTTTAGCGTCTCTAGTCTGATCACATTCCTGCAAGCAATCTGGTTGACCTCTTTAGTTTTAGTCTTTTATATATATGGACTAACATTCCATATTTTATTATGTAAACACTTACACATACGCATCCATACTTTCATACTGGTATATCAGCAATCATACAGTGGCTGAGTTTCTAATGGATGTACTGAATAATATGAATGCATCGCCTAATTGACGTCCTTGATATGCTAACCAAAAAAAAGATGATTCATACCAAACAATTTCCTTTGTTTTTAACCTTCAAACAACCCACCGTAATCGCATTTCCCGTGTACGCTGGAAGCTCGCAAACTGGTTATGAAATATAGGCTTATATTTCCCAGCAAAGTGAAGCTTTCGAACTGAATTTATTGAAAATTCATCATTATATATATATATATATATATATATATATATATATATATATATATATATATATATATATATATAGACACTCTCTCTCACTATTTGATAGTTATTTACTAAATATACATCTGTCTTCCTTTATACCTTCAAATAAGAACTTAATAATACATAATAATAAAGCAGTGATATCGAATCACTTCACTTTGGGAATTACCTAAGGATTTGTAATCAGGAAGGTATGGTGAATAGAAATTACCATAAAATAAAGTAAAGTGAAAGATTGTTGATAATAAGAACATTATCTGTGAAATTACGATTTGTCTTATTTTATAATGACAAGAGATTCACATTTATACAAGATCTGCATAAGGGAAGCTATATTGTGTGTTATTATAGTTATTTTGAGGAGAAGCTAAATGCAGTTAAATCTGATTTCCAAGTTTTCATATATTATTTTTCTTTTCATACATAACAATTGTCAATATCTAATGTCATTTATCTTCATTTCCAAGCTTTCATCTCGCATTTCTCCTTTTTATACGTAAGTGTAATTTTATGGTGATGCTGTTCACAAGAATCTCTATTCCCAGAAGGGTAGCTGAATATAAAACCAGCTTTTGTCATCAGTGTGTCTTGTAAAGTTCATAACATATTCCATTTACGGCTTGTTATCGATTTTCAGCTTGTTCACAGAAATATATTCAAGAATTTTTACTTCATAAATATCTCTTACATATAGCTAGCCACCATAAAATATGCTCTCTCTCTCTATCTCTCTCTTCTCTCTCTCTCTCTATCTCTCTTTCTCTCTCTCTCGTCCCAAGGCCGGATAGTAGCCACAGATAAATATACATATATACGTATAAAAATATGTATACTATAGGTAATATTAGTATGTATATATATATATATATATATATGTATATGTGTGTGTTTGTGTGTGTGCGTGTGTGTGTGTGTATGTGTGTAGTATATATATATATATATATATATATATATATATATATATATATATATATATATATATATACTTATATATATTATATATAAATGTGTGTATGTGTACATGTACTTATAGTTATGTATGTATATATATATATATATATATATATATATATATATATATATATATATATATATATATATCGAGAAAATAAGAGAGAGAGAGAGAGAGAGAGAGAGAGAGAGAGTTAACATAACTGCGTAATGATGCATAGCCGGATGTGTAGGCAAAAGTATAATTAGCCGCTTTACTTTTATTCCAACGACCCCTTAACCCGATATACCGTCATTTACCAATTCGATTTACTCGTGAAATTAACATTGCCGGCATTCCTTTCAACAAAGAGCGGAGCTTCCGGGAGTGTTGCATGCAGCATCATTGCAAGCCTTCTCACAAGGGCTTTTCAACAACAGCTAACTTAATTATAGTTGAGAAATAGAGGCTCTGGCGTTCCTGGGTACTGAGATTCTAAGTAAGAGATAATAATAATAATAATAACAACGACACACGAAGAAACACCGACGAAGTAACAGAGAGGACGGAATGGGTAGAAAAGATTAGACAATGGATGGAGCCAGATACAGAGAGAACAAAGATCCCCTCCATGAATGCCTACAACACAAGAAATTAAGGGAGAAAACAAGTGAGGTCAATGAAATAATGGGCATAATACACACCACCAGTATCACAGAAACAAATAACTTGACATATGCAGGAGCAAGATTAGTAGCAGAACTGATGGGGATTCGACAACCACCAACACCAACCAGCACAAAAACCAAACCCAACAGAAACCCCAAAAAGAGCAAACCTCCTGGAAAAGGCGCCTGGAAAAGCAAATCATGGTGATGAGATCTGACTTGAGTAAACTGAAAGAGATGGCAGAAAAAAAGGCTAAGAAGCAAGAAAACAAGGGAGGAACTCAACGAGAAATACAAAGTACAAGAGAGGGGACTAGACAACACAATAGAAGATGTAAAACAGAGGCTTAAGGCCAAAGCACATAAGATCCAACGGTACATGAACAGGAATAAGGGATACCAACAGAACAAACTATTCAGAACCAACCAGAAAAGACTATACAGCCAACTAAGAGGGGAAGACAACCACCCAGAAATTCCTGAAGCCGAACCAAGTAAGAGACTCTGGGAACATATGGAGCAATCCGGTATCACACAACAAACATGCAACATGGCTCCAGGAAGTCAAGGAAGAAGAAACAGGGAGAATAAAACAAAGATTCACAGAGATCATGACAGACACAGTCAGACACCAACAAAAGAAAATGCCAAACTGGAAAGCCCCAGGTCCCGATGAAGTCCATGGATACTGGCTCAAAAACTTCAAGGACCTACACCCACGAATAGCAGAACAACTCCAGCATTGTATCTCAAATCACCAAGCACCCAAATGGATGACCACAGGAAGAACATCCTTAGTACAAAAAGACAAGAGTAAGGGAAATATAGCCAGTAACTACAGGCCTATCACCTGCCTACCAATAATGTGGAAGTTACTAACAGTATCATCAGTGAAAGGCTATCACTACCTAGAGGAGACAAACACCAACCCCCACCAACAGAAAGGCTGCAGAAGGAAGTGTAGGGGCACAAAAGACCAGCTCCTGATAGACAAAATGGTAATGAAGAACAGTAGGAGAAGGAAAACCAACCTAAGCATGGCATGGATAGACTATAAGAAAGCCTTCGACATGATACCACACACATGGCTAATAGAATGCTGAAAATATATGGGGCAGAGGAAAACACCATCAGCTTCCTCAAAAATACAATGCGCAACTGGAATACAATACTTAAAAGTTCTGGAATAAGACTAGCAGAGGTTAATATCAGGAGAGGGATCTTCCAGGGCGACTCACTGTCCCCACTACTCTTCGTAGTAGCCATGATTCCCATGACAAAAGTACTACAGAAGATGGATGCCGGGTACCAACTCAAGAAAAGAGGCAACAGAATCAACCATCTGATGTTCATGGACGACATCAAGCTGTATGGTAAGAGCATCAAGGAAATAGATACCCTAATCCAGACTATAAGGATTGTATCTGGGGACATCAGGATGGAGTTTGGAATAGAAAAATGCGCCTTAGTCAACATACAAAAAGGCAAAGTAACGAGAACTGAAGGGATAAAGCTACCAGATGGGAGCAACATCAAACACATAGATGAGACAGGATAACATAATACCTGGGAATAATGGAAGGAGGAGATATAAAACACCAAAAGATGAAGGACACGGATCAGGAAAGAATATATGCAGAGACTCAAGGCGATACTCAAGTCAAAACTCAACGCCGGAAATATGATAAAAACCATAAACAAATGGGCAGTGCCAGTAATCAGATACAGCGCAGGAATAGTGGAAGGACGAAGGCAGAACTCTGCAGCATAGATCAGAAAAACCAGGAAACATATGACAATACACAAAGCACTACACCCAAGAGCAAATACGGACAGGACTATACATAACACGAAAGGAAGGAGGGAGAGGACTACTAAGTATAGAGGACTGCGTCACATCGAAAACAGAGCACTGGGGCAATATCTGAAAACCAGTGAAGACGAGTGGCTAAAGAGTGCATGGGAAGAAGGACTAATAAAAGTAGACGAAGACCCGAGTATACAGAGACAGGAGAAAGACAGACAGAACAGAGGACTGGCACAACAAACCAATGCACGGACAATACATGAGACAGACTAAAGAACTAGCCAGCGATGACAATTGGCAATGGCTACAGAGGGGAGAGCTAAAGAAAGAAACTGAAGGAATGATAACAGCGCCACAAGATCAGGCCCTAAGAACCAGATATGTTCAAAGAACGATAGACGGAAATAACATCTCTCCCATATGTAGGAAGTGCAATACGAAAAATGAAACCATAAACCACATCACAAGTGAATGCCCGGCACTTGCACAGAACCAGTACAAAAAAGGAGGGGCATGATTCAGTAGCAAAAACCCTTCACTGGAGCCATGTGCAAGAAACATCAGCTACCTTGCAGTAATAAGTGGTACGAGCACCAACCTGAGGGAGTGATAGAAAACGATCAGGCAAAGATCCTCTGGGACTATGGTATCAGAACGGATAGGGTGATACGTGCAACAGACCAGACGTGACGTTGACAAAGTCAAGAAGAAAGTATCACTCATTGATGTCGCAATACCATGGGACACCAGAGTTGAAGAGAATGAGAGGGAAAAAATGGATAAGTATCAAGATCTGAAAATAGAATAAGGAATCTAGAAAAACTAGAGGCTGAAGTAGCTCCAGGACTCATGCAGAAGAATGTGATTCTAGAAACGGCACACATAGTAAGAAAAGTGATGGACTACTAAGGAGGCAGGATGCAACCCGGAACCCCACACTGTAAATACTACCCAGTCGAATTGGTGAGGACTGTGATAGAGCAAAAAAAAAAAAAAAAACAATAATAATAATAATAATAATAATAATATAGAAATAAATAATATAGATATTAATGCCTGAACGTAATTGTGAACGTGACTATTGCTCTTTATTCCTCTCTCTTTCTCTCTCTTCTCATATTTAGCACTTAGATAATCTTAATATTTTGTGCAGATGTATACTTGTAAAACATGCATAGTAGACGTTGTTTTCTTTACTTCAAAAATGACTTTTTTTACTTTTGATGAATGTGGGCTTATTAGTCCATTTTGTGATTTCTTTAAGTAACTAGCCTACTTTAATGCCTATATATTTGAATTATCAAAGAAGCTTGTGACAAATTCAGCATGCCCCCCACCCCGAAATTCATATCGTTACACTTTTACACATTTTAGGTTTCCAGGCGAAGATGTGAAAAACTTCAGTCTGTTTGAATTCTGGTGCATAAATATTAAACGCCCTCATTTGAATAGCTTTAAATTCGCAACATTTTTGTATTTGTAAACACTGAACTTATTACCGTTTTCCGCTTTTGTTTTGTTGAAGGAATGAGAGTGCTCAACTCTGGTCGCTAATTAAAGTAAACCTGCTCTAAATAATGTATGAGAGTATTGGGAAAGTGTCGTTTGTTATCCGCCTCTGTTACAGTAGCATTATCAAAAAGTCTTAACTCTGGATAATTTCACTAGGTTTATATTCCTTTGAAATTTGATTCATTTTATTATGCTCAAAAAAAAAAAAAAAAAAAAAAAACCTACTCCAGCATTGTTTATGGGATCATTGCCAAATCAATCGATTGGTTAATCTTCCACTGGGTTGGATATCTTTAATCTGGGGACAAGATTTAGAGAGGATCATCAGTGAAATGGGACACCATGAGAATTAGGTGGGATAGGACAACAGAAGAATGGGAGATTATCCTCCTTAATGGCTATGGAGGAGATTTGTGATGGTTCTAGTGACTTTATCATGTACAGCACAGTGCTATTCTATGGATCTCAAAGCATATTAGCTGAACTAATTATAGAGATGGCTATAACTGCTTAATGGTGATAGCCGACATAATATAGTTTGACTTTGAATTTCGTGAATTTAAGCACTTGAAGTGTTTCTGTTATTTTCACTGGCAAGATAAGAACATTTTTATTCTGTGGAACATAAAACAGATTAACTGAATTCATTATATAAAATTATATAACTGCTTGATAGCGATGGCCAATATCACATTGTTATATGGTGAAATTTGTTAATTTTATGCACTTGATAATTTTTGTTATTTTCTGTGGCAAATCGAGGACAGAAGTAGAAATAAAACTATGGAACTAAGAATAACAGAAATTGTGGTTTTTCTTTTTTCTTTTTTCAAAAAGTTCGTCACTGTAAGTTTTCATTTATAGTTAAAGAATTTTTTTCTACTACTACAGAAGGTCCAAATTCATGCATGTGAGGTCATCGCACGAGAAAGATTCCGATTTCTCATTAACATTAAATCTGCTCTTACTTTTATAGCCAGCCACAGAGAAGCAATCTCTTTATGTCAGGAACTAATGTTTTTGTTTTCATGTGTAACTAGTGGTGCACTTTGAAGTTTGGTCGCTCTTCGGACAAATATCGTAATATTCAAGGATTTGGGTCTAATCGAAAGCGTATTTGTTTTAAAATTATACCATAAAAAGAAAAAAGAATACGACCCTTATAATTGATTTCGTAATCGCACACCATCAATGTCATATTACTCAAAGATATTACTGTGAAACACAATTGCCTCCAATGATGCATAAGATAATGCAATCATGCCATAATTTTCATATCTAAATTATACATTGCCAAAATTCCTTCGGGTAATGTTTAAACACTTAGAAAAAACGAGGAAACTTGTACCACTTTTTCGTAGCATTATTGCCGAAAACGAGATATTGTTGCCATAAATAAGGACACGAAGGAAATTCCACGAGATCTATGGATATTGCATCCTTACGCTGGGCTATAAGATAGCAATCTCAAGACATCTGTTTTGAAGTAATCTTCCAGGGGAGCATACTCTCCCGAGAGAGATAACTTTACGGCACGGCTGGCATTCCAAAGGACACTTTCCCTCGATTGACAAAGAAAACTGACGCATAGAAAGCAGCTTTGGTAATATTCTGTTCACTGGATAATCACATTCAACAAAGCAGAGGTACTAAATAGAACTCGTTCCCGGTACTGCTAACTACTCAGCGCACAAACAAGAGAACAATCACTTGTAGAGGAGGAAATAACTATAAGCAAAGAAACATCTTCAGCAGAAATTTATTAACCAATTTTAGCTGAAGAAATATGAAATAAATATAGCTCCCGCTACCTGGAATCAGAGTGCGACTCTTTAATAGTGAATTTGGAACACACACACACACACACTCACACACACACACACACACACACACACACACACACACACACACACACACACACACACACACACACACACATATATATATATATATATATATATATATATAATATATATATATATATATATATATATAACATAAATTAACTCCATTTCACACAGTTATAGGATACAGAATTGTATGGGTTATAAACTATATACATCATAATATACGCAGATGATATATATTTTATTTTGAATAATTATCACATCACCGTGATTCATATAAATTATTCGAGCTACAAATGTCCTTTAATATCTAATTGGCCCTACCTCGGAACTGATATATTTTTATAAATGTAAACCGAAGGGGAACGAAATCACAACAAGTGAGGTTATAAGTTTATACCGATTCTGACCTTCACAAAAATCGAGGATATGTTATAACCCATACATTTCACGTGTAATTCTGCCACTTATAACTCGTGTCAAAGGGATTAATTTATTCTATCGAAAAGCAAAATATTTTGAGCTTCAAAGTTAACATTTTATCGACGAAAATAGTTATCAGGAATTATATCGAGACTGATCCAGATCACAGATATTACGGCGTTGGGCAAAGTTTAATTTTTCAGGATAGACAAGAATAAATGTTTTTTGAGTTTGCGGTTACATAAAACGTTCCTCTTATATAAACCATCAATCTAAAAATTCTCGTTATTAAGCAAAACTAAGTCTATATATACACACCCTTAACTCACAGTCAATCAATAGTAGTTATTACTTAGCTTTTTCCAAGTTTCTTTGGCTTTGATCAAGTTACTACATAGCTGCCTTGATAGTTGTAAATAAATTTTCTATTCATCTTGACCTATTATCCGATGTAACAGATCGGTATAACGATCAAAGTTATATTTTTATCTGTTTCTGAAGAAAACTGATAGGCAGTCGTCACCTTGCCATTGGTGACTATTTCGATAAAGTTCTCATTTTTACATTGATATACTTCTCACTCCCAGATAAGTCGAAATGGCGAAATTGTATTTTTAAAATTGTAGCTTTCTCTTCTGATTACCACGAACATTGAAGTATCATTAGTTTTCCACTGTAATTTTAAAAAATCTCAAATGTCAGAGGCTTTCCACTCTTCCCGGAAACGCAATGAATAAGTCCTGATGTAGAAGTGAGCTTTTGGAAGAGTTCTTCTTATTACCGTTAATATTATTTCGACCCCCCAAAATTTCTTATTGTATTCCAAGGCTTGACAGTTTTCCGATGCGTGAAATGTTGTAATGATTTCATTTAATTGCAAACGGATTTTGTAATGTAGGAATCGAAAGGCAGAATGTATGCGTTAGAGCAGATACAGAAGAAATGCCATTATTTTTGCTTTGATCAATTAGCGCGATAAACTAAGCTGTTACGAATGTCTGTCAGGAAAAAAAAACCATATGCACGCTCGTATAAAGTTTCCACAAAGGGTCCAACATGAGGAAGAAAAATCCAAAAGAAAGAGAGCACACATAAAGTCACATGGATGCGGACATTAGATTTCTGTCATTTTGTTCATTTAAAGAACACTAATGATGACAAACACGCACATATATATATATATATATATATATATATATATATATATATATATATATATATATATATATATATATGTGTGTGTGTGTGTGTGTGGGGTGTGTGTGTGTGTGTGAGTGTGTGTGGTTTGTGATATATATATATATATATATATATATATATATATATATATATATATATATATTATTATATATATATATACATAACATATTTATGTTTATATATATAAATATACATGATATACTACTGTGTATAACTGAATCACGAAAGTTTGGAACGTAATAAATCCATTAAATAAACGGTATAAGCCACTGGAACGGAAAGGATAAACAAAAAAACGGAGTTTCTGGCAAAGATCTTTCGACTCAACGTCCTTTGCTTAGCAGACGAACTGACTTACATGAGAAATTCAGAGTACAGGAAAGGTCGTATAAGTGACGGATCGGGATTATAGGGGATTAGTACCTAGAATCCAACACACCTGAAGAATGAGTAACCTTTCCAAACAAGCATAAACATGGGTACAATTTAAGAACAAAAAGATTAAGTCCAGCTGCTGAGACACAGGGTACAAGAAAATTAAAGGATTATACAGGGCGACAACTGACCACATTCAGATCTTTGGTAACAAAACTTATTCACAAAAACATTTTAAACATACATATACAAAGAAAATACCTCTCAGTCAACTAATTTGTATTTAAGTCTATAGTTATATCTTTGAGGTCATTCTTAAACATGTTACAAATTCAAGGGTCTAAATGAAACAGGCCACGACTAATATTAAGATTACAATGGGAAGTAAGTTGTATTATGGCAGATTCTAAAAGATTTCGGGGGAAGACATCTTTTGATCTTCCAATTACTGAACTACCAATCCAATTTATCCGGTGGTTGTTTTCGCTTAAATGAAGGAATATTGCATTAGATGTTTTATATAAACTTTGGAAATATATCACTAAGATAAGATCTTGTCCCCGTTACTTGGAACCATCTCCAATTCTCATATATATAATTCTCTAGATTTAGTTGATAAATTAAATAAAATTACTCTTTGTCCCACTGATAAATTCGTTAATTTTGATGTATGTTCTCTTTTTACTAAAGTCCCTATAGACTCTATTTTAGAATATCCTAGTAATGAATTACCTCTACCTGTAAGTCACATTATTTCACTCACTAGGATGTGCATTTGTGATTGTAAGTTTATATTCAATGGTGAATTTTACCAACAAATATTTGGTATGGCAATGGGCAACCCTTTATCACCACTCCTCTCACACTTGTACATGGAATTCTTTGAAAAACGCTTTTTACCCAATATCATTTATATATATAAAGTGGTATAGATATGTTGATGATATTTTAACTGTTCTGCCTACTGGTATTGATGTAAATGATTCACTCTCTATATTAAATAACCAGGTACCATCGATTAAGTTTACTCTAGAATTGGAAAAAGACAATTGCTTCCCTTTCTTAGATGTGTTGATACATAGAGAACCATTTCATTGTAAATTCAGTATTTATAGGAAACCAACCAACAACTTAACTTATGTGCATTTAACATCAAAATATCATTTTTTTTTCTATGTTTTCACGAGCATTGTGCAGTGTCAGTCCCTAATATTTGGATCAAGAAATTGAATACATAAGAAAAATAGGGAAAGATTTATGTTATCCTTCACATATGTTAGATATCTGCTATAATGAAGCCCACAAACAGTTTTATAGTGTAAGTAACACGGAGACAGAAAATTGTAAGAACATTCTCAGTTTGCTTTATTTTAACGGATTTTCCTATAATAACACACTAAAAGGAATGTTAATAAAAAATGGCCCCATGGAAAGCAACAACATAATATATAAATTTCCCTGCATGGACTGACCCTCCTTTTACCTCTCACAGTCGAGGAAGGGCTTAGAAGTAAGATTAAAACAGCATAATATTCTGTCCAAACTGGCAAAACATCTAATGCAATATTCATTCATTTAAGTGAAATAACCACCGGATAAATTGGATTGGTAGTTCAGTAATTGCAAGATCAAAAGATGTCTTATCACGAAATCTTTTAGAATCTACCATAATACAACTTACTTCCCATTGTAATTTTAATATTAGTCGTGGCCTGTTTCATTTAGTCCCATGTATTTGTAACATGTTTAAGAATGACCTCAAAGATATAATTACAGACTTAAATATAAATTAATTGACTTAGAGATATTTTCTTTGTATATGTATGTTTAATATGTTTTGTGAATATGTTTTTGTTTACCAAAGATCTGAATGTGGTCAGCTGCCACCCTGTATAATCCTTTACTTGTCTTGTCCCTGTGTCTAAGCAGATGGACTTAATCTTTTTGTTCTTAATTTGTACCCATGTTTATGCTTGTTTGGATTGGTTACTCATTCTCCAGGTGTGTCGGATTCTACGTACTAATCTCCTTATAATCCCTTTCTGTCAGTTATACGACCTTTCCTGTACCTTCAATTTCTCATGTAAGTCAGTTTGTCTGCAGAGTAAAGAACGTTCAGTCGAAAGATCTTTTCAGAAACCCCGTTGTTTATCTTTCCTTCGTGGCTTATACCTTTATTAATGATATACTGTGTATACAGGATTGTGGGTGCGTTTGCGTATATGCATTACAAATTTTTGCAAGGTACCACATGTATGAAGAGTCCCTCCCCTCTTCCCCCTCCCCCACAGTGTAGCAACTTTTTAATCCGGAAAGCATACATTCCTGAGCATAAGAATACTATTTCCTCCTCTTCTGTAATTACTTAATTTAAATGCATGACCTGCAATTCTTTTTGTGAAAGCACAATGCAAAATCTAAAAGGGAACTGTTAGTTTTTGTATAAAAGCATTATTTTTTAAACAGCTCACCACATTCAGTATTACAGTTGTTCAGGAAATAGGGAGGGGGTATATTATAGATCGGGAATATTATATTTATTTCGGACTAGAAAAAGAAATAGGTTTTTCTCGTCTTGAGGATTAAGTTATCTTTTAAAAATCTCCAATTTTTTTTTTTTTTTTTTTTTTGCTTATTTTTTGTTTGTTTTATTTCTTTGGTTGCTTATTGTAATGCCATCTACTCAAAGGACTAAAAAATAATCATTTTGTTTTTCCTTTCTTATTGTTGCTCATTTTTGTCTTTTATTGTATTTTCATTTAAGCAAAAGCAAAAGCAAAAAAGAAGAATCATATAAATACATTTAGCCTTTATCCTGTTATGTATCACGCTTGAATAATTGCTTTATTTTTGTTGGATTATATACTGTTCAGTTTCTATTTGCTTTCTTCATACTTTTAGCTCTCAAAATGAAAACAATGCAGATTCTTTCCAAATAAAAAAGTGCATTCCATGCATGAGTGATTTTCTGTGAAACGTATGGAATAGTATTGAAAGTAATTACGTTATATTACAATAGAATGTATGGAGGATACGTCGCGAAAGAGGATGATTTCACAATTGTTAAATCTACATCTAGATACCTCTAATTGTATCCGGTGCTCGAATTATCGAAATCTTAGTGAAGATTTAATCTTATCTTTGCTATCTTCACTCTTTAGAAAAACTTTATCAAATTGCTCAAATATTTGAAGTTATCATACATGTGCCGTAACTGTCATGCAGACTTACATGAGAAGTCATAAAATATGCAGCTTTTTTTTTTGGGGGGGGGGGTGTCAGTTTTCATTTATATTCTTCGAAAAAGAAACTGACTTGGAAATTTAAAAAAAAAAAACTGACAACTTAATGTATTTTTGTCCTCATCTTTTCATTTGTTTTTTTTATTATGATGAAGCGTTGTATTCCTGTAAAAATTCATATCCTGTCAAAAACAAGGTATATATATATGTATATATATATATATATATATATATATATATATATATATATATATATATATATATATATATATATATATATATAATATTACCTATTCTAAACGCACACCGAGCGCCTCCGTCTGAAGACCCAGGGAGGAAAAGTCAAAGAAGGCCAATCAAAACTTCATGAGGTAACGTATCCCAGTTAAGGCACTCCCATGGGATGTTGACTGCAGATCTCGAAGTTTCTCAGCGTAGGGGTAATCAGGTTATCATACGTTTTGTTGACAGAAGTGACAGAAGCTATCTAACATAGTCTCCAAGAGTGTGATGTAAGACAGCTAAGCTATTCAAAGTTATATGTTATTCATCATTATGGATAGACTTCATGATAGCGTTTTCGTGCAGTGAGCTACGAGCATTAACTGCTATTGTCCAGATCAAGGTTAGTTGTCTTTGCATAAAACTATATTTCATCGTTCTGTAATGAATTGGGTTAGTTTTAATTAAGTATTGTTACAAACAATGACCATATATATCGTTTACAAGGTACTACAGTACGATTATAGGTAGTACTACACACCATCTACCAAATGTTTGTTTTTTTTTCGACAGTACAGTTCCGATCTACGATTTTCCATCGGGTGATTATTGATTTTTATTTCTTCTTTGCTCTCAGTTTGCTAGATCTTCGTAAAAGTAAACCATCTATTTTCCTGTTCAGTTACTTCCTCATATCTCATGATCTTAGTTTTTGTCCCTGTAGCTATGGGCCTTTTGAATACCACCTTTGAGTTTTTATCATAAGAATTCTGCTACCTGCCTGACAATTGCTGGTCAGCACACATCTGTACAGTGTCACCTAGGTTTTGAAAGGTAGGTCACCGTTCAGGCAGCCATTGCAAGATAATCATTTATTCTATTATTGATTTCATGATGATAATATGCAGAACACAATTATTGATATCATCAAGATTTTCTTCTGTTTAATTCACTATGACACCACATACTTTCTATTCTATTGAGAAACCAAAAATACATTGTATTAGTGAATTTCTGACGATAATGTGTAGAACACAATAATACTATCGTCAAGATATTCTTCTGTTTTTATACCGTATGACAACCACTTATAACTTGCATTCTATTGAGACACAAAAATACTCCAAACCCGTTTCGGAATTGGAAGATTCCGCGTTCCCATTATCGCCCAAGTTTGGAAAAGTCCAATTTTTTCGTAAATCTTCGAATCTCACTTTATTGGGCAGCTTCTGCTCCACACAATGCCCAGAATCTCAGAAAGCTCTCTACTGGCTATTCATGTAAATATTCTACTTTCCAGTATTTTATCCGCTGTATTTTGATCTTTAAATTATTAATCTCATAAATTGCGTTAAGCTATTAATCTGAGACGCCAAGTTGATTAGGGAGGCTATTGCGAGTTAAATATAATCCCCTGTATGATAAGTTAAAGTTTTGTTTTTCTCATTCTGTATTCTTATTTTTTGTTTCTGTCCTTTTTTTACGCCAGACTTCCCTAAGTCTATAGCTCTTTAAGATGGGGTTTTCTATTGATGATTCATCTTTTAAATCCAACTCGTCTTTTTATTTGGCTTCAAACGTGGTTGACTGGACCGATATCTGCATTGAAAACAAAATATTTATCTAATATTAACGTAAATATAACATCTTTTATTAACATTATCCGTCTTCTCTTTATTGATGTTATTCTTTTGTCTTTTTAACACTATTCTTCACTTCAGTAACAATATTCTTCTTCACTTTATTAACAATATTATTCTTCACTTCATTAACAATATTTTTCTTCATTTCATTAACAAGATATTTTTCTTCACTCTAGTAACTATATTCTTCATCACTTCATTAATATTTTTCTTCGCTTCATTAACAATATTCTTCACTTCAGTAATAATATTCGTTTTCACTTTTTAACAATATTCTTCTTCACTTCATTAACAATATTCTTCTTCGCTTCATTAACATATTCTTCTTCACTTTATTATATATTTTAATTCACTTCATTAACAAAAATCTTTTTTTATCGACAATATTCTTCCTTGTTGATCAACTTTCTTCTGTTTAGGGGGAGGAGGGTGGGGGCTGGCTGTGGGGATGTGTTGGGGGGAAATGGCAGTGCTCACCGTTTTGTAACCATCAGCTTTAGTCCTGCATTTATTATTTTCACGGACAATACATTCGTGGTGTCGTTTTTGATTTTTTTGCATACGTTTGCTAATTACTTTCCGTAGGTACCTAATCAGTTGCTAATCTGTAAATGCAAGAAGTATTGTCAGAGAACTTCGACAATTATTATTATTATATTATTATTATTATTATTTTTTTTTTTTTTTTTTTTTTTTTTTTTTTTTTTTTGTTTTTTTTTTTTGTTTTTTGCTCTATCACAGTCCTCCAATTCGACTGGGTGGTATTATAGTGTGGGGTCCGGGTTGCATCCTGCCTCCTTAGGAGTCCATCACTTTTCTTACTATGTGTGCCGTTTCTAGGATCACACTCTTCTGCATCAGTCCTGGAGCTACTTCAGCCTCTAGTTTTTCTAGATTCCTTTTCAGGGATCTTGGGGTTGGATCGTGCCCTAGTGCTCCTATGATTATGGTACGATTTCCACTGGCATATCCCATATCCTTCTTATTTCTATTTTCAGATCTTGATACTTATCCATTTTTTCTCCTCTCTTTCTCTTCACTCTGTGCCCATGGTATTGCGACATCAATGAGTGATACTTTCTTCTTGACTTGTCAATCAACGTCACGTCTGGTCTGTTTGCACGTATCACCCTATCCGTTCTGATACCATAGTCCCAGAGGATCTTTGCCTGATCGTTTTCTATCACTCCTTCAGGTTGGTGCTCGTACCACTTATTACTGCAAGGTAGCTGATGTTTCTTGCACAGGCTCCAGTGGAGGGCTTTTGCCACTGAATCATGCCTCTTTTTGTACTGGTTCTGTGCAAGTGTCCGCCGGGCATTCACTTGCTATGTGGTTTATGGTTTCATTTTTCGTATTGCACTTCCTACATATGGGAGAGATGTTATTTCCGTCTATCGTCTTTGAACATATCTGGTTCTTAGGGCCTGATCTTGTGCCGCTGTTATCATTCCTTCAGCTTTCCTTCTTTAGCTCTCCCCTCTGTAGCCATTGCCAATTGTCATCTGCTGGCTAGTTCTTTAGTCGTCTCATGTATTGTCCGTGCATTGGTTTGTTGTGCCAATCCTCTGTTCTGTTCTGTCTGTCTTTCTCCTGTCTCTGTATATTTCTGGGTCTTCGTCTACTTTTATTAGTCCTTCTTCCCATGCACTCTTTAGCCACTCGTCTTCACTGGTTTTCAGATATTGCCAACCCCAGTGCTCTCATTTTCGATGTTGACGCAGTCCTCTATACTTAGTAGTCCTCTCCCTCCTTCCTTTCGTGTTATGTATATCTGTCAGTATTTGCTCTTGGGTGTAGTGCTTTGTGTATTGTCGTATGTTTCCTGGTTTTTCTGATCTATGCTGCGGAGTTCTGCCTTCGTCCATTCCACTATTCCTGCGCTGTATCTGATTACTGGCACTGCCCATGTGTTTATGGCTTTTATCATATTTCCGGCGTTGAGTTTTGACTTGAGTATCGCCTTGAGTCTCTGCATATATTCTTTCCTGATCGTGTCCTTCATCTCTTGGTGTTTTATATCCCCTCCTTCCATTATTCCCAGGTATTTGTCTCATCTATGTTTTTTGATGTTGCTCCCATCTGGTAGCTTTATCCTTCAGTTCTCGTTACTTTTGCTGTTTGTATGTTGACTAAGGCGCATTTTTCTATTCCAAACTCCATCCTGATGTCCCCAGATACAATCCTTACAGTCTGGATTAGGGTATCTATTTCCTTGATGCTCTTACCATACAGCTTGATGTCGTCCATGAACATCAGATGTTATTCTGTTGCCCTCTTTTCTTGAGTTGGTACCCGGCATCCATCTTCTGTAGTACTTTTGTCATGGGAATCATGGCTACTACGAAGAGTAGTGGGGACAGTGAGTCGCCCTGGAAGATCCCTCTCCGATATTAACCTCTGCTAGTCTTATTCCAGAGCTTGTAAGTATTGTATTCCAGTTGCGCATTGTATTTTTGAGGAAGCTGATGGTGTTTTCCTCTGCCCCATATATTTTCAGGCATTCTATTAGCCATGTGTGTGGTATCATGTCGAAGGCTTTCTTATAGTCTATCCATGCCATGCTTAGTTGGTTTTTTTTTTCCCCCTTCTCCTACTGTTCTTCATTACCATTTTGTCTATCAGGAGCTGGTCTTTTGTGCCCCTACACTTCCGTCTGCAGCCTTTCTGTTGGTGGGGGGGATGGTGTTTGTCTCCTCTAGGTAGTTGTACAGCCTTTCACTGATGATACCTGTTAGTAACTTCCACATTATTGGTAGGCAGGTGATAGGCCTGTAGTTACTGGCTATATTTCCCTTACTCTTGTCTTTTTGTACTAAGGATGTTCTTCCTGTGGTCATCCATTTGGGTGCTTGGTGATTGAGATACAATGCTGGAGTTGTTCTGCTATTCGTGGGTGTAGGGCCCTTGAAGTTTTTGAGCAGTATCCATGACTTCATCGGACCTGGGGCTTTCCAGTTTGGGCATTTTCTTTAGTTGGTGTCTGACTGTTCTGTCGTGATCTCTGTGAATCTTTGTTTTTATTCTCCCTGTTTCTGCTCCTTGACTTCCTGGAGCCATGTTGCATGTTTGTTGTGTGATACCGGACTGCTCCATATGTTTTCCCAGAGTCTCTTACTTGGTTCGGCTTCAGGAATTTCTGGGTGGTTGTCTTTCCCCTCTTAGTTGGCTGTATAGTCTTTTCTGGTTGGTTCCGAATAGTTTGTTTTTCTGTTGGTATCCCTTATTCCTGTTCATGTACCGTGGATCTTATGTGCTTTGGCATTAAGCCTCTGTTTTACATCTTCTATTGTGGTTGTTTAGTCCCCTCTCTTGTACTTTGTTTATCGTTGAGTTCCTCCCTTGTTGTTTTCTTGCTTCTTAGCCTTTTTTCTGCCATCTCTTTCAGTTTACTCAAGTCCGATCTCATCACCATGATTTGCTTTTCCAGGCGCCTTTTCCAAGGAGGTTGCTCTTTTGGTTTTTTGTTGTTGTTGGTTGTGCTGGTGGTGTTGGTGTTCGAATCCCATCAGTTCTGCTACTAATCTTGCTCCTGCATATGTCAAGTTATTTGTTTCTGTGATACGGTGGTGTGTATTGTGCCCATTATTTCGTTGACCTCACTTGTTTTCTCCCTTATTTCTTGGTGTTGTAGGTTTTCATGGAGGGGGATCTTTGTCCTCTCTGTATCTGGCTCCATCCATTGTCTAATCTTTTCTTTCTACCCATTCCGTCCTCTCTGTTACTTCGTCGGTGTTTCTACGTGTGTCGTTGTTTGATACCTCATCCTCCCTGTCGTCTTCTGTGGCAATCGTCTCTCAGTCGTCGTCGTGTAATTCGTTGTCGTGTGACATTTCCCTTTCCAGTTCTTCTCTTTCTGTTGGGGAGAGCCAGTTCTTTTTCTTTATGTTCCTTACTTGGTCTGCCAGCCTCTGCTCTGTTTGGGGGGTGTTATTCCTTCCTCATCATTCCAGATGTTGATCAATCTTCTTCTATATCCTCTCGCCGTCGGGTTGCTTCTGATGTAGCATCTCCATATTTCCTTATTTTCTTCTCTTGTCCATTTCTTCCTTTTTGCCTCTGTAGCTCCAATCTCAGGCTGGTTGATTACTGTCGTTGTGGTGATCAGTTGCTGGATGACGACCTCCAAGTACCTGACCGTCTTCCCCTTCAATTGGGTTGAATACCTGGTTGCCGACGAAGCTCCTCTGTTGCCAGAGGTTCCATTTACGTCGTTGTCGTTTATTCCTTCATTTCTGTCCATCATTGCTGAGTTTTGCTATTTAACCCATAGCTGGACCCTACCCCATCAGGGATAGGTACTCATTTACACTGAGTAGACTGAGGAAATTATGGTAAAGATCCTTTCCCAAGGAATCAACGCCGAGGAGAGCGGTCACCCCCATCCAACAACTGACCAGCCCAATGTTGCTTAACTTGACTTAAGTCTATTGACGACCTAACCCCAGTCCTCCACGGCGCCACTATATTAGATTATTATTATTATTATTATTATTATTATTATTATTATTAGTTATTATTATTATTATTATTATTATTATTATTATTATTATTATTATTATTATTATCCTGTTTCATTGAAAATTATATGAGGAACTGAAGTTTTAATTTGTACTAAAGTTTCTCTATTTCTAATGATTTCTTTTATGAATAATATAGATACTTTACTATGAATTAAACTTTGCAGGTGTAGGCGTAATTTTTATTTATTTATTTATATTATTATTATTATTATTATATTATTATTATTATATTATTATTATTAGTTATTATTATTATTATTATATAAGGAAAATTTACGCAGGAAATATGGAGGAAAGGGGTGAATTCTGCTGTATATCTGAAAGGTAATAGCCAGATTTAACTTTGATATCCTATGTAAACAGCCCCCGCCCTCTCCTTTTTTTCTTTCTAATGACATTCAACAACACACGTCAGTAAAGCAAGGGAACTGCAACCTTCCTAGCGAAAGACTTGCACATGATGTTGCTTAAGTAAACCTAACTTGAATATATAATAATATTTAATATGACCCTCACACTTTATCTAGTATTACTTGAATGACCTAATCCTACCAGAATACTTAACAATAGCACAAGCTCCCTATTCAAAAATACTTTCTCTCAACAAAATGTCTAGATGAATATTTGAAAAGTCAGTATAAAGATGAAAGCTTTGACATGAAAGAAAACATTCTTTAAGATAATATTTCTAAGAAGACTCCGGACTCAAGGATTTATTCTTCCCAGGTTTTGTTTACTACTTGAACCAGACACAGGATATTACAGTCTCAGGCCATGATTACGAGCAAAATGCATCTAATATCAAAGGGCGAGAGAGAGAGAGACAGAGAGAAGAGAGTCGTTATACCTTCACCGTAAATAATTATGCTGCTCAGACCATCCTTCATCAGTACGTAATTACGAAATGAATGTCGTAATTCCGTTTTGCTTTTTAATGTCAACAGTGCCTTTTATGTCCGAGGAGAGGAAGGGGAACATTCGCTTATGTATCATACAGAACGAGTTATGCATTACGCGATATCAGAAGGTTTCTCTTGTAATAATATTATGTGAAACATTCATTATTTTTCAGATTTTCAATAACATAATGAACCCCTTTGCTAATAACAAAATCAACTGTACCAAAAATTGAAGCCAATAAACTGAGTTCCAGTGATTAATTCCCACATTTTGCATAGGAATCTTTATCCGAGTAATTAAAAACGCTACATTCATCTTATTTTGGTTGTGCATGAATTGTAACTTTTTTTGTTTTGTTTCATAATAATAACAATGCTCTCATGACAATTTTACATACATACATACATACATACATACATATATATATATATATATATATATATATATGTGTGTGTGTGTGTGTATGTAGATATATATATATATATATATAATATATATATATATATATATATATATATATATATATATATATATATATATATATATATATATATAATATATATATATATATATATATATATATATACATATATATAAAGATAAATGCCACGAAGGAAAAATAAACGAAGGAGTCTGCAAAGATCTTTCGACTTTAAAAGTCCTTTACTGAGCAGATACTGACATAAATATGAGAAAAGACAATACAAGAAGGTTTCGTATAACTGACAGATAAGGATTATAAATGGATTAGTACCTAGAATCCGCACACCCTGGAAGATAAGAAATCTTCCCAAACAAGCAATAAACAATGGGTACAATTAAAGGTTTAAGACATTCATCTCAGCAATCCAACATTTCCAGACAATTAAAGGATTATAGGTGGACAGCGTACTTCGGAACTTTGGTCAAACAAACAAAACCATATTCACAAAACATGACCAACTATACATTACAACAAAAATTTAATAACTCTAAGGCAACTGATTTTTATTTAAGTCAGTAATTATATCTTTGAGGTCATTCTTAAACATGTTACAGATACAGGGTTTCTAAATGAAAAAGGGCCACGACTAAATATTGAAATTACAATGAAAAGTAAGTTTGTATTAAAAGCAGATTCTAAAGATTTCGTGATAAGACATCTCTTGACCCTGCAATTTCTGAACTATCAATCCAATTAATTCGGTGGTTGTTTTCACTTAAATGAATGAATAATGCATTAGCTTTTTACCCACCCGTTTTTACAGAGTATTTATGCTGGCTTAGCCTTACTTCTAAGCCTTTGCTGGACTGTCCGAGATAGAATGAGGGACAATCCATACATGGAATTTTATATATTATGTTGTTGCTTTCTCTGGGCCATTTTTTATTAACATTCTTTTTTAGTGTGTTATTATAGGAAAAAACAAGGTTGACATTAAAAGCTTTTAACAATGGTTTAATGGTTTCAAATCCGTTAAAATAAGGCAAACTGAGAAATGTTCTTAGAATTTTCTTTCTGTGTGTTTATTTACAGTATAAAACTTTTTGTGGGCTTTATTATAACAAATGTCTAATATATGTGAAAGATAGCATAAATCTTTCCCTATTTTTCTTATATATTCAATTTCTTGATCCAAATAAATTTTGGGTCACTGGA
>NC_087201.1:153990323-153995323 GCF_015104395.2 Macrobrachium nipponense | reverse complement strand
TAGATAAAATTTCATCACTTAATACCAAATGGCAACACCACCGCTACATTTAAAAAAAAAAGAAGGGGAGGCGTTTAAACTCCGTTTAATCAAATAGCTCAGTTCAGTTTGAATGAATACCTTTTAATTCTTCTTCCCGGCGAAGGAGTGGTTTAAGTCACCCCTCTCCCCTGCTACATTCATTTGTGTGAGACAGCGGAGAACTGCATCTTCTGTAACGGGGGTTCTGGATTGGCGGAAGGTGGTAGATGCCGCCATTTTGTGTTTAGGCGGGAAGAAAAAAAAAAACTAGTATAAAGCCTATGAAATTTTGTTATTGATTTTCTTATATAATTTAGAAGTAAAGTATCTTCTGTTATTTTTAATTTTTGTAAGGTTCGTTATTGCCAAGGGGCGGGAAGAGAGACGGAACGGGGACTGGAGGAAGAAGGGGAAAGGGAGGGGAGGAAGGGGATTGATTGATTTGTTAGTGTTTATTGGCGTCGCAACGACGAGGTTTATTGACGCCGTGGAGGAAGGGGGTGGGGGGGTAGGGTAGAGGGAAGGGAGAGGGGATGGAAAGCTAAGAAACCTCCGGGATTTCCGGTTTGTATTCAAACACACAAGCAAGACAGAGTTTTTAGTATTATATGTATATATATATATATATATATATATATATATATATATATATATATTATATATATATATATATAGATAGATAGATAAATAGATATATATGTATATATATATATATATATATATATATAGTGATATATATATATATATATATATATATATATATGTATATATATATATATATATATATATATATATATATATATATATATAATATATATATATATATATATATATATATAAAGAGAGAGAGAGGGAGAACGTCGTACAGAGGGGGAATCCATTATCTATTGGACAGTACAGACAAAACATTTTTTCAAGTTATTAAAAAACCCTTTATTAAAATAAACTAATTCTGATTACTGTTTCGAGGTCCCCCTCCGTAAAACAAGATAATAATCATTTGACTGAGATTGCTATAGCAATTGATAATTTTTCATTCAGTCTAATACTTATACAAATCAGCTTATCTTCCTATATTCATAGTATGCTTACGTAAAACTAAGAATACAGAAGATCAGTAGATTTTCATCGACTCTAATTAAGAACATTTGCCCATAACAGTAATTGTTTTGTGTTAGTGTTCATGTCAATTCACAAGAGGTTTATCGTCTAATTGGTTCCAAGAAATATGGCTTTGATGCAATTCATAAATGCAAGTTTCCTACCAATCAATCGTGTAGATAAAATCCTTCGCAACCTGCTGTTCGTATTCCTCAGATTTATGCAGTCTCTGATATATCATGTCGTCATGCAGGTCACTGAAGCATATGGCTTCTCTTCAGGAAGCTTGGTCTGGTCGCGTGTTACTCTCGCCCAGACCGTATCCAGACACAACCATTCCACCGAAAATATTCTTCAAGATTTGAAACCCGCTTTTTCATACATATAATCCTTTTATCTATTAGTCTGTCGAAATTATTTTACAGTCAAACCTGAAAGGACAAAGTAATGAAAATATAACGCAATATAGGAGGTTGAATTTAGATAATCATTAAAAAAAGTTCATAAAATCATTGTCCTGAACTCTGTTCATGAAAAACCTGCAGTTTAATAAAAACATTCTTTTCATTATAAAAAGAAAGAAAACTGGTCTTCAAAATATTGACGAGTTGTACTTCAAACGCTTAAATATATATTTCATTCTCTCATAAATACAGAGTTGAACAGCCTTTCATACAGCTTAGGTATAATGTCGAGACAAAATATTATATTTTTTTTTTTTGGATTCTCTCCGGTACATAACATAACTAGTTTCTCATTTTAGGAACCACTGAAGAAAAACAAAATACATTTTCTGCTTTAGTTCGCCCATCTAATCCTTTGCTAATATTAAACATTCGTATATTCCAATAACAATTATACTTTGTAATATACTATTCATTATCATAATGCCCTTTTCCTGTTTTCCTAATTCCACGAAGCTTAAGGTAAGCGGTTTATTTGCTCTGGGAATAATGAAGGCTGACAATTTCTTTCTTTTTATTATCTCTTTGCTGAGCAAATACTAAATCAGCCGACTTCTTCTCTACAGAATTATAACATCAACCTCCAAGCCTTTATATCCAACGAACTAGCATCTCTTTGATTTGTTAATTATAAAAAACCAACATGGGATCTTTGATGTGACCATATAAGAAATTCCCCAAGATTCATCGTTTGATTCAGCAGAGCAGTATCTACGGTAAATACGTCATATCGATGTTAATCTCAGCAATTAGAGGAAGGCGGGGTTTTTTTTTGTTTGTTTGTTTTACAAAAAACACTCCGCTCTGCGGATCGTCCTCAGCTAGGGCGAGAGAGAGAGAGAGAGAGAGAGAGAGAAGAGAGAGAGAGAGAACTTCTACAGTGACTTGAATAACAGTTACGTATTATTATGGTACTGCAAATTATTCATTGATTAAATATATGCAGTTTACAAATATTATATTCATTATCGTTTAGTTGGGTCTCTTCGTCCTTAACATTATCGATTGCTGATTTTACAAAGTTAATGGGTATGTTTAAGTAAAATTATATATCTCTAAAATATATATATATATATATATATATATATATATATATATATATATATGTGTGTGTGTGTGTGTGTGTGTGTGTATGTATGTATGTATGTATGTATGTATGTATATATATATATATATATATAGTATATATATATATATATATATATATATATATATATATATATATATGTATGTATTTATACACTATATATATATATTCAAAGGTTGAGTGAAACTGATATTAAACTATATTCGTAGCTTAATGTTTGTGAATATATATGTATATATATATATATATATATATATATATATAGATATATATATATATACCTATATATATATATATATACATATATATATATATATATATATATATATATATATATATAGTATATTCATATTTATGATATGTATGTGTGCATGCGCGCGCGCGTCTGTTAGCGTATATCGGAGCGCTCAGCTGTTTGCAGGCAAATCCTTTCAGTAAATATAAGTTTAAATCATAATACCGCTGGAAAAAATGATCACCATACTGCAGCTATCCTACGCGATATATGAGAAAATAATATAATAAATCACATACCTAGTGTAAGTAACATTTGCAGAATCAGTATCCACAGAGAAGCTCCAAGTTCAAAGACTGAATATTTGTTTATGTAGCGGAACTGAGCCAGCGATGGCTACCAAAGGCGCAGAAGTGAATAGTCAAATTATTCCTATTTTTGCTTTCTTGTCTTTTCCTTCTAAGACCTTGTTTATTATTTAATTTTCATAATCTCAAAGGTAGTTCACACCTGAGCATTTACATTAACCAGAAGTTCAAGTTTTTTTCTGATTTCAAGATGCATAATTTCATTTGTTTTTTATCTTATTTCAAGGTCATGATGATACATATTTTTATCTTATTTGAAGGTCCATTAAGATTTCATTGCAAGGTGCATTATAATTTCTTTTTATCTATTTCAAGGTTCATTTTAATGCCTTTTTTTATCATATTTCAAGGTGCATTATAAATAATTTCTATTTTTTTTATCTTATTTCAAGGTGCATTTCTAGTTTTTATTTTAACTATTTTCATGTGCCCTTCTAATTTTCATTTTTTTATTTCTTTAATTTCAAAGTGCATTCTAAAATTTCATTTTTTTTATCTTATTTAAGGTGCATTATAAAATTTCATTATCTTATTTCAAGGTGCATTATAATTTCATTGCTATCTTATTCCAAGGTGCATTATAATTTCATTTTTATCGTATTTCATTTTTTTTCTTATTTCAAGGTCTACATTATGATTTATTCATTTATCTTATTTGAAGGTGCGTTATAATTTCTTTTTTTTTTATCTTATTTCAAGGTACATTATGATTTCATCACCCTTGTTTCTTCAGTGCTCATCTAATTAACAGAGTATATTTATTTCATCAAATTTACACTTTCCTTCAATAAAATTACGTGTTCGGCTCTCGAATTTTTTTAATTGTAAAATAATAACTACATTGAGAATTCAATTCTGTTTGCGTGGTATGGGTGTACTTTGTATTTTTTTTTTATTTTTTTTACAATTAGTCAGCTCAATCCGGAAATTTTGTGTTTATAAATAACCAAGGATACAAACTACGTTGGGATTCATTTTTTTTGCGTGATATGCCTTTGTCCCCCCCCCCCCCCCCCCCCCCCCCCCCCCCCAACCCCCCCCGTTTTATTTTTTTCAATTCGGCAATTTTGTTTTCGCCAACTCTTCATCACCATAGCTGCTGTTCTTTAACATTCGACTTATTCACATTATTTTAAGACTTAAACTCACTTCATACAACATATCTGTACATTTTTTTTCCTGGTAAGTCTCATGCAAACAGAACAGTAATATGATTTTAGCCCTAAAATAAACATTGTGTTAGGATCCCGAACGACATCAGGGCAATGTTCGTGATAGGACCTAAAACTAACGAACCTTGAACAAAACCTTAAAGAACATTTGGCCTCCGAAAAGCTACGAATCCAGAAGGCCGACCCAAGGTATATGGAATAAGGCCGACCAATCAAGGAAATAGGCCGCGTAGAAATTGACCGAATTCTCAACTCTCCGCTCAATCCCTCTTGTTGTTGGTGGAAGACGAGTTCTGGTATCAATAATGGCTCCATCTGTCGCTTTATACGGTTTAACCAATTCGACTAAATGGAAGGGGGAAATAGTTTCATCATTATCATTTAAATTAGTTGGAAGATTTCACAAAATGTCAATTTCTTTTAGTTCCAATTTCATCTCAAGCGGAAGAATTCAGGCCATTTTCTGAAAACAAAAAGGGAATTGCTCTTGATTACTGGATTCAAGTATTTATAGAGACAACGAATGGTAGGAAATAAGGAAAAATGAGAAAA
>NC_087201.1:153980323-153987823 GCF_015104395.2 Macrobrachium nipponense | reverse complement strand
AGCGCTCGATGTCAATAACAAATCAACAGTAAAATGATACCAAAAACAGTATTGTAGTATATTTTACACTACGGGCATTTTCCTGAAAGTAAAGAATAAATAAGTACTTAAGAGTCTGAATGCATTCGTTCAGATTAAAATAACACTGACTATAATTAAAGTACAACTGACTCTGTCTATGAAAGAGAAAGATTACTGGAACGCTTTAACGAGATATGCGTGTTATAGTAGTACTATGCCTTTCCTCACGCTTACTGTGTTTCATTTATCTATATGTTATTATTATTATTATTATTATTATTATTATTATTATTATTATTATTATTATTATTATTATTATTACTGGAGAACCAAATGCACAGTTAATGATTACTCGTATGTGGATATGTTTAAAGATAAATCCGTACAGAAAGCTTTGGGGAAACTGCTCTCTGACAGATTTATCTTGAACGTACACATACATGACTGTGGATTTGTTACTACATTTCAAGGACGCACGCTGCTATTATTATTATTATAATTATTATTATTACCCTGGAGAAGGTATTAGCAATGCCTACCCACCTGTTAACGTTAAGAGACAGACTCCGCAACAAGCAACATTATCATTCAGTGCCAGAACGAATCTGTTTACGCAGGAAGCGGCCGCATTAAGCACACCGGCGGGGCCTCTCCTCTAATAGCTTCGGTGCTAAAAGGCTGTGTGGTGGTTCACACGCCCATCTGAATTGCAGAAGAGCTGTGGATTGCCATATTACCACTGCCACATTTTACGTAACATTCTTAATGTCTTAAGTTGTTATTTCCATTCGATGCATACGATGGCTTTCAACTTTCTGACGTATCTTCATGAACGGATTGGCATGGATGATTAAGATTCATCTCTTCTCTCTCTCTCTCTCTCTCTCTCATCCTCACCCCCTCTCCCTCTCTCTCTCTCTCTTCATACTTTTTTTTTAAATCTCTAAACTGGTTATTATAAGTACAGTAAGGCTTTTAACATTCAAATGTATGCACAGAATTAGGTAATCTATCTCTCCTCTCTCTCTCTCTCTCTCTCTCTCTCTCTCTCTCTCATAGATATTCATCAGCCTATTTACCTTTTACTTTTTATTTCCGTGCTATGATTAACCAGTCGTCTAGACACCTATATTGCCACGGCTCATATTTCAGAGGATCTTTAAGGCTTTTGGTTCTTGTCCTTTGCGTTTGTTCTTGATTTTTGGTATATTATTCTCGTTATCAGTTTTAGTTTTCCGTAACAGAAAATAATGTTGTGGCTTTGTCTATCCGTCCGCCCTCAAATATAAAAATCACTGAGCCTAGAGGGCTGCAAATTGGATGTTGATTATCCATCTCAATCAATATCAAACATACCAAATTGCAGCCCTCCCCATGAATCGGTAGTTTTTACATTATTTAAGGTTTAAGTTAGCCTTTAGCGTATGTCTGGCAGCGCTGTAGGTACCAACAAACCACGGTCTCGGGCTAGGAATCTAGGCGTTGCAATAACATTTCCAACACTGGAAAGAAAACTCGATTGCGCCGATGAAATTTCTCCTAATTTTTTACTTGTTTAACTTTGTTATGACGAAGGAATTTAAACATTTTACCTTTGATTGGGATTTAGTATCAGATCCTATTTCTCTCCCCCACTTCCATTGTCTTGAATACCCTTTCTTATTGCAAATAATAATTATTGTCCTGTAACATATTCGTTGTCAAAGTTATTATACTCTGAAAATTTTACACACATATACAACCTCTGCAACATAGAACACTCGATTTTTATCTTGTGTTTCCTGTACGTATGTACGTAAACACGTATGTATGTATGAAGATCAAAGAAGAATTCGGAGCGATACAGAGAACTGATTGTGCTTCATCCCGTTGCTCCAGAATCATTTGTTACTCCCGTCTTCCACTTAGACGCAGATTTGCTTTCCAAAAATGCATTCTTTTTAACTCCTTCGCTTCTCCGTTCTTAACCCCGTGTATTTGTGTATGAATGTGTAACTTACAGGGACAAGTGATATTTAAATTGCAAGCACTGAATGGAATACAACATGAAACTAAAGGTATGACCATGCACAGTTTAGTTTTATTTAGCCATCTTCAACTACAATCCTGTGGCAGAAATGTACGCTATATATTACAATGTAAAATGCTAAAGATGAACGCGGAGGTAGCTAAAACTATTAGTAGAAAGATTAAACTTATATTTGTCAACAGTTGTATTATCCATTATAATTAACTTCTTCCATGTGGTACTTCGCATGCGTCGGTGCATGCATGAAAGCAAATCATTAACAAAACATAGACAGTTATACAACAAACAAATTAAACACAGAGATTATTAAGATTAAATGTCCCCTGGCTCTCTGACTCTGGCTCGTTCCAAATGCACCAAAATAGCATGATGGAAATACTAATGAAGGGCGTCCGTTTTTATCAAAAAAGATAAAATGCAAAAACAAAAAAAAATGACAAACATATTCAAACAATGTCTCCCCCTCGTTTGTCGCCTCTATTTTTCTCCATTATTTGCTCGTCTCCTTTTATCGGTGACAGCAAAACAGCCAGTGTCTGTAATTGCGAGTCATTTCTCGGTCTCAGGATGAAGATTGCACAGTTCCGTGTGAACCTGCTGTCTCATCAGACCGAATGACCTTTTGTGCAAATTCTGTATTTTTTTTTTTTTTTTTATTTATATTGTCCGTTTCATTTTAGCTTACACTGGTTTTAAACTATAGCGATATACCCATTTTATTTTGGTCTACGTCGTGTTCTTAGTTTATCATTTTCAACTGAGTTTTTTCATCTCTTTTAATTTTAATATTATAGATTTGATTAGCTTTCAGCATACTTCACTGTCACATTTCTGTTAACTTCAGTAAGTTTGAATTTTTTTCCGAGAATCACAATCTGGAATCCGTCTTAATTTGAAACCACAGAAAATATCGCAAAATTATAATTTACACTTGGATTCTTCTTTACAGATCTGGGACTTTTAGAGAACTTTATGGTACTGATTTTGACAATTTAGAAGAGAAATGTGTAAGTAAAAATATCGATAAGTTATGTCAAGGATCCTAAATGTTCTAATAATAATAATAATAATAATAATAATAATAATAATAATAATAATAATAATAATAATAATAATAATAAATAATAATAATAATATTTATTAATAGTCTTTGTTTAACGACAAGTTTCATAGTTTATAAACAAAGCAACCGAACAGATTCCCGAAAACTATTTGAACAGTTTTTATCTTTACATATACTTAACTGGGGATTTGTTTCTTTCTAATAATAATAATAATAATAATAATAATAATAATAATAATAATAATAATAATGAAATAATCGAAGACCCAGAATATACAGAGACAGAAAGAACAGAGAAACGAGGACTGGCACAACAAAACCAATGCACGGACAATACATGAGACAGACTAAAGAACTAGCCAGCGATGACAATTGGCAATGGCTACAGAGGGGAGAGCTAAAGAAGGAAACTGAAGGAATGATAACAGCGGCACAAGATCAGGCCCTAAGAACCAGATATGTTCAAAGTACTATAGACGGAAATAACATCTCTCCCATATGTAGGAAGTGCAATAACGAAAAATGAAAACCATAAACCACATAGCAAGTGAATGCCCGAAACACTTGCACAGAACCAGTACAAAAAGAGGCATGATTCAGTGGCAAAAGACCCTCCACTGGAGCCTGTGCAAGAAACATCAGCTACCTGCAGTATAAGTGGTTATCGGAGCACCATCCTGAAGGAGTGATAAAAAAAACGATCAGGCAAAGATCCTCTGGGACTATGGTATCAGAACGGATAGGGTGATACGTGCAAACAGACCAGACGTGACGTGATTGACAAGTCAAGAAGAAAGTATCAACTCATTGATGTCGCAATACCATGGGACACCAGAGTTGAAGAGAAAGAGAGGGAAAAAATGGATAAGTATCAAGATCTGAAAATAGAAATAAGAAGGATATGGATATGCCAGTGGAAATTCGTACCATAATCATAGGAGCATAGGCACGATCCCAAGATCCCTGAAAAGGAATCTAGAAAAAAAAAACTAGAGGCTGAAGTAGCTCCAGGACTGATGCAGAAGAGTGTGATCCTGGAAACGGGCACACAATAGTAAGAAAAGTGAGGACTTCCCTAAGGAGGCAGGATGCAACCGGAACCCCACACCATAAATACCACCCAGTCGAATTGGAGTACTGTGATAGAGCAAAAAAAAAGAAAAAAAAAAAATAATAATAATAATAATAATAAAAAATAATAATAATAATAATAATAATAATAATACTGTTGATAAAATGGCAGAATTCAGCGAATTAATTTTATATATTATCTTCTCAGGTTTTTCTTATTACTCGCTTTTCTGCTCAGCGATACTTCGCAATAATTGGCCAATATTCATATTTGGGGATAATGCTGAAAGTGGTATTTTTATTTAAACAGATTTATAAAAAAAAAAAATTCATGTTATAAGTATAACGGTATTATCAGAATAGTGGTGTAGGGAAAGGCGTTCCTCTGGTCCAGGTCAAGCCGGGTCGTCGGCCTGACATTGACCTCTCTTATGGAATGATACCAACACCGACGACGTCATGACCTCTCTTATGGAATGATACCAACACCGACGACGACCCCTGCTTGACCTGGACCAGAGGAACGCCTTTCCATACATCACTATTCTAATAAATACCAGTATACTGATAATACCAGTTTCAATAAAGCCTGTTCTAAATAAATTACCACTTTCAGCATTGTCCCCAATATTGAATATTGGTAATTATTGCAAAGTATCGCTTGGAGCCAGAAAAGAGCGGAGTAATAAGAAAAATAGGGAAGAAATAATATAAGGTTAATTCGCTGAATTCAGCCATTTTATTCAACAGAATGTGTTAAAAAGAGGAAATTCTCCCAAATAATAAAAATGTAATAATAATAATAATGACTGCTGCTTCAGCACTATTAATCTTGTAAAGAGTCCCTTCTCTATGTTTATGATGACGGCTTTCTCGTTGTTGCTTAGATGGCGAGCAACGCACCAAAGGGCATGGTAAAATTCGGTTGAGTCATTTGATTTATAATTTCTTATACAATTCTCTCTCTCTCTCTCTCTCTCTCTCTCTCTCTCTCTCTCTCTCTCCAACGCGACGTTTCCTCCTGATCCATAGGACATTATCAAGCGATAACTGCTGAGGGACTGAAATTCCAGTGGTTGTTGTTGTTTTTTGATTTAAGCTGACCTTGTGTCAGCACGGGCTCTTGCTCACAGAGCAGCCCGTAAAATTTCAGTGGCGAGTCCTTCGTCCTTATATCGTGATTGTTGCGGGCTCTGAGTACGTCCCAGAGCACTTCTCCGGCAGGTCGGGTTTTCATTATTTCCTGGAAGGTGACTCATAACGGCGGGGCGTTTACGAGTCTTGCAGACCTTCTCAGGTGGGGGGGGGGTATCACCGGGAGCCTCTTGATTGGCTTCTACCTGAGTGACGTCACTCCTGGTATTATTCTCATGGCCGGTGTTTGTTTCATGCGCGCTGCTACTTTCGTTGGGGGGGAGGGTGTGGTCCTCCTCACACACGATCGGTATCAGGAACGCTTCTTGGGTGGTATTAAGGGGAGGCTTTTGTTCGAGGATAAGCAGCGCTTCTAGACACGCAGAACGTCGTGGGTCAGGTGCTCTCCCGATTATCTTAATATTCCTGACGATGTCGTCTCTCGTAATGTTTTTCTCTGGTGTACTGCAAGGGCATGCTGCCTAATGGCGCCCTCCTGGGCGTGGCAGGAGATCCTTTTTGACAGGCGCATCGTCGTCATGGCCGATGTAAATCCCAGGGCGGTAGACAACGGTGGACTGCTTTAGGGGGTCTCCTACGGCGGGAAGGGGTTGTTCTTCATCTGGAGGTCCTTTGTACGCCGATTCTTGTAGTAAATAATGAGGGACACTCTCTTTCCTTCCTCCATGGGGCGGACGTGTTCCTCCTATTATTTCTTCATGGCTGCTTCGTCCGCCTTGTATTGGTGGTGCATGAAGGCTTTATAGAAAAGTTTGATATCCTCCGGGGGTGGAATGTTCCTTCTCTCATTCCTCCGTCATGGTACCACTTGTCAAGGGCGGCTTGTTTCTCGGTTTACGAGTTATTCGAGTACCCATTGTTAATTAGCATCTGGGATGCTCGGTCGAGCTCGAGGTGTGTGTCCTGCCACGTCGAACAGTGCGAGAGGGCCCTCCTGACGAAGGCCCTGACGGTGGTGGTCTTGAAACGCGCAGGACACTCGCTATCTCCAATTTAGGACAAAGTCCAAGGTTCGTAGCTTGGGTGGGTGTAACTGTAGTCGTCAACTTCTGATTCGTCTTCGTGACAAGGACGTCGAGGAAGGGGAGCCGATCATTGCTGCTGTACTCGACGTTGAGGATGAGCGCGCTGTGCTGCAGGAACTGCTGCCGAAGGGCTTCTGCCTCGTCCCTCGGAGTCGGCTTGCACGAAGATGTCATCGATGTCTGTATGTGCGGGAACATCTATGTTGCGAGAAGACATAACGACGATGCGCATGTCAAAAAGGTACCCCGGTCTATATCTTGTTTAATTTATTATATCTTGTTTACTAATCAGTTGATTTGTTCAACTAAGAAGAGAGCACAGTACTTTACTGTTTCATTTTAGCTAAAAAACACATGTATGTGTAAGTTTTAATGGAAGTTGCTTTATAGGTATGTTATATACATCTACAAACAGACAATGAGCTATTTTAAAAGCAAATGTTAGAATGTACTGACTTTTATATCATAATAGTTGCCTCCAAAACCAAGAATGATACAAACCCATTGATATCAAAGAAAATAGAAAATAAACTTAAAATGGAACTGTTTATAAAACTTTGTGATACATTTCTGGAAATTAAAATTGGTCATTAGATTAGTGAAGTATAGAATTTACGATTTTGTAAAAGGAAGTAAAGGTACTTGCTTACGCTAACGTTAAATCTTATTGTGTATATTGTTGTTAGCTAGAAAAAGTTGATTATCAAGATCCATATGAAGGTTTAAAGCTTCAAAACATATTTTCACCATAAATTTTCAAGAATCAGTTTGTGGCCTTGGACAAAAGAATGAAAATTACGAGAGAGAGAGAGAGAGAGAGAGAGAGAGAGAGAGAGAGAGAGAGAGTAATATTTCACTTATGTCTATCTTATTACATCGTATTATCAAGTTATTTTGTATCATGGCATTTACTGATTGTCCTGATTACATATATGATAAGAATAAAAGGCAGATACCGTGAAATATTTACGATAAAACAGTAGACATTTCAAACCATAAACTGTCCCATACCTGTCTGCTTATGGAAGGAATCCATGCAACAGCAAAGCAGAAATGAAATATTAGGTTGGAGTTTTCAAGCCCCGGATGTGTACACGCCTAAAGCTGGGTCGCCATACCGAGGATCGTGTACTCTG
>NC_087201.1:153970323-153975323 GCF_015104395.2 Macrobrachium nipponense | reverse complement strand
CAAAATGGATAGTTAGGGTAATCATGAAGCTTATGCAGTGACTCTATACTCATGGAAGCACAAAGCAAATAAAACAAATAAAAAATAATTCCTTTTGTTCCCTAACTTCGAATGCGCTGTCTTGAATGTAAAAGACAATCTTCAAGTTCTTACACATTCCTGTGTTATAAATGAGAGACTTTAAAAGCGAAAGTTTCGGTATAAACTCGTGCAAGTGTGAAGGCAAGAGTCCAAATTCAGAGATTCAGAAATATATTTATATATAAATTTCAGATGCGACTTGCAAGCATATACGGAGAGAGCAGTCAAGTAAAGTAAGGAAAGTTGCGAGAATAATTTTCAATAGTATATACGTTTTGTTTCAATTCTACCCTTTTAAAGTAAAGTAAATACTATTTTAACAAACAGGTTGGTATAATTGACCACTACATGACAGGACGCACAAGATCAAAATCTCATCCAGCCCCGAATACAGACCAGTAATCTAATGCTTATGTTTGCTGCGTTGATTAAATGTGTAAGACAAAACTAAATCATTAAAGGACATTCCCATTTCCCTAGCAATATTGTTGAATCCTGACCAATCTCTCTTCTGACAGATGCGATGCTGCAATTTCATGACGTAGTACAATCACTGGGCATCAAGTGTGTCTTCTAAAACGACAGTTTACTTTTATGGCTACTGGAGAAATATGCGTGAATTACCTCGTGTAGCCAAACCAATGATTTAGTCAGTGGAATTTGCTCTGAAGGTTATAATTATATTCAGAGTTGTTTGGTAAACAAGTTCTCACGAGAATGTTTGGAAAGAGAGTCAGGATGACCAAACAGAGCTATTCATTTAATAGTTATTTAAAAATTTGCGTATTCAAATCAGAAAACCATACTGGGTTATGATGATTCATTATCAGATAGCAAATGATTACTCTTGGAGCTTTTGAAATATAATATAATAATTAATGCTAGGTTATGAAAAGGAGACCTTCCTCTAAAAAATATATTAGAAATTACTTTATACACCAGAGAGTACAAATTAACTCATTGGGTGCGCCATTAAACATAATAACAGTAATGATAATAACAGTTCTACGGAAAACGTTACTAATTTTGTTAAAAGAAGCTTTCTTCCTGAATCAGATCAGAATTAACACTGATAATCGCTAATAAGTTTGTTATTCGAAGAGTTGCCGCAACTAGAAACTGACATCCTCGCAGAGAAAAGAACTTTATTCCATTTTTTTAAGTTCCTGAACTGAGTATGACATCAGAATTTCTGGAATAATTCGAGCGAAGAGAGAAGAAGCGTTCTTCATCTGTGCATTACAGAAATAATGTTTATTGCGCCAGCATTTCATGAAATGTTCAAGGATTAATCAGTGGAACTAAAACAATATTTGTGAATATTCGAATTGGCTGCTCATATTGAGCAATAGCAACTATTCTTATAAGATGAGATAAATTGTAGGATGATGACCTATTTATGAGGACTCCTGTTAAGTAAATACTTCTTCTATAGTTAGGCATATTCAGCATATAATAGCAGGTAAATATTCGAAAGTGACAAATTTCTCTGACGTGTATTGTGAAGAGAAAGTGTACTACACTGGAACAGAAGAATCATCACTTGCGCATTGCAAACAGACTGAACAATGGAGCGTCAGATGCTGCGCATTCATTCCTGACAAGAAATTTGATTTCGATCACATCAGTCGATTGTCTGGACACGAGGAAACGTTAGAGAGATGAGAGATTGCTGTTTTCATGAAATGACGGTCGAGCGGAGTTGCTATGAATACGAAATTAGGCAAAATACGAAATGGAGAGAGGGAGCCGGATTGGCTCAAAGAGAGCGCTGATAAAGATGAAAATTTCTTCCGTACATAAATCTGAGAGAGGTAATTGATTGAGGTTTTTTTTCTGCGAATTCTGACCTACGTCATTCATGTGCTGTTTTATTTTTCTGTCGTTGTTAATCAGGATTTCTTCACTTATTTCTTTGCTCTTAGATCAAAATTTATCTTTTTTTTTTTTTTTTTGTAACTGAATTAGATTATTGACTAAAAATGAGAATTTTTTCGTTAGGTAGGTCGTATTCCAAAACTGGACCTTTTCTTTTATAAATGTCATTGCATATATCCATTGCATACAAAATGAAATACTTGAAAATTTTATTTTAGTTGTATTAAGTAGATAAATTGGGCATGTGGTCTATGCCCTTCTACCCGATTAGATGTTATTCAAAGTACTGACCTTGGTTAACAGAATTTTACTTATAATGTTGAAAGTTTGCACTGAAATAAAAAAAATTATTTCCTCAGTTTTGGACTTCTAATTCAACTCCCAACCCCCACACCGCCCTGGTACAGACCTGGTTAGGTTAGTTTAAAGAAGTATGATTGAGTGATTTGGGTGTGGAAAACATATAAGGATTATTTCCAAAAAGGGATTCTATGGTTTAGTTGTTTTTAAGACATGGCCATCCCAAGTTTTTTCGATGGGAAGGTTCCAAGGTACTCGGTTACAGTTCGGAAATAAATAGGCGGAACAGGTAGGAAGTTGCCACCCAAAGCATCTTCCTAACTCCCTTTAACACATCTAAAGTTTAGTTTGTCGGCGGTTGAGTATGGTCGCATTTGTACATGACCGAAGGGGAGATACTCAAATGTCGGTACGTAATACTGTTTTGTTTTTTAAAGCTCCTTGTATATTTTTCCTGAGTTAAATAGGAAACCTTGGAGTTTCATGGCCATTTAGCAACAAGGTTCTATCTAAATAAAAACTCAATTTGGTCATTAAATAAGTGTGTATTCAATAATAATGATTGTAATTTAAACTTGGTGAAACAAATCCACAGTTGTTGTATATATTATACATATATTATCCAATGTAACGCTGTAAGATTTCCCGAAAAGCTGTCTGGTGCAGCTTTATCTTTGAATATGGTATTACCATTATCCATAAACTGTGGATTTGTTTTTTCCAGTGATAGTAACTAATGATAAATGTTAGGGTCTTCTTCTGAAGATTATTATTGTTGGTACATAAACATAACGGAGGATTTTGTTTCTTTTCCAGTGATATAGTAAAAATAATAATTAGGGTCTTGTGAGATATTCCACCAATAATAATAAGATAATGGATAATTAATGCAGGGAGGCAGACCTTCCTTGCGATAACCTGATAATTCGTTTGTTTTTATTATTATTATAATAATAATTAATAATAATAATAATAATAATAATGAATAATACAATAATAATAATAATAATAAAAACAAAATAAATAAAGAATAAATCATTTTCCTTTTCCATGACAGAAGGCGCCAAAATTGATAACCCTGTTGGCCCATTTTCTTTTAAAGAAAATTCAATAAAACGATCTTTCGTCGCCCCTGGAACTAGCAATGTCCTTTTTTTTTAGTTAGAGTCAAACGTACAAAATTCCGCTGTAATGTTTTTGAAGGTCTCCGAGTGAAAAATGTTAAGAAGTTGTAATGACACCCATTTCCACAAGAGTCAACTTATAGAAGCACTTGGGTTGAATGCACGACCTCTTTCGTTTATTTCTTCAAAAAGTATCTGGGGTGATTTTTCTTCAAGCGTTTTGAGGACTTGCGATTTTATATTAAATAAGATTAAATTAATAAGGGAATTGTGATGGATCATTGTTTTTAAGCAAACATATGTGCCACAATAAATGCAAATGACAAGTTTTCATTATATGTTTTTAGGTCTTGGGTTTTCCAAACTACTGGTTTTAGATTTGTCTATTCTTTTTCAGTTAACTTTTTCGGTCCTTAATTTCAAATCAGAACTTCATTGTTATTATTTGCTTGTCTTAATGACGAATTGCCCACTGGAAACTGAAGCTCAGGATTATTTTAAGAAAATGTAAGTAAGTCTCTATCATTCTTATAATATATTTATTATATTATATATATATATATTAGATATTATATATATTATATTATATATTATTGATATATATATATATATAATTATGTATATATAGATATGTATATATATAGAGATATATATATATATCATATATATATATATTATGCCACACACACATAATGTTATACACATATACTATATAATAGATATATTATATATATAATATTATATAATATATATATATTATAATACAAACACATACCACACACCACAGACTACGCACCCACACAACACCACACCACACAACCCACACACACACATATATATATTATATATATAATAATATATATATAATATAATATATATATATAGATATATATTATATCTAACCATATATACATATATATACATAATAGATTATATTATGGTATATATATGGTAATACTATATATACATATATATATATCATTACATATATATATATATATATTATATATATATATATAGATATATGTATATTATGTGTGGTGTTTTATGTAGATATATATAGTATTATCCATATATAATATATATAATATAATATATATTAAAATATTAAAATTATTGAATTTTGCCCTCTCATTTTCCTCCTCTTGGAAAATATGCTGCGGGTGCCTATGTTTGGAATTATCAATTAATTTTTAGGGATTAAAAGGCAGTGTATACCAGAGGGGAAGTATTATAAAAGAAAGAGGATGGACAGTGCTAATATACATTCCATTAACCAGGATAAGGATTTATTCAAAGTTACAAAATCTCAATAGAGAGGAAGAAACAGAAGGACGGAATTCAACCAACCCAAAGGAAGAGATAGACTTGTCCCTTTGAAGAAAAATAGTTTTTATGAAGAATCATGAAACACTGAAACCAAGAGGATTCCCAAAAAAAAGTTTTTTTTTTAAAAAAAGTTAAACACACACACACACATTATATACATGCATTTAAAAGTTATTAAATGGTCCTTTAATATCCCATTCACTGTACCTCAAGACAATTAATATATTTTTCAATTACGTGTCGTGGATTCGAAACCAGTGACCACAAAAGGAAGAAATCAGGACTTCA
>NC_087201.1:153951286-153968786 GCF_015104395.2 Macrobrachium nipponense | reverse complement strand
CTGTTTTTCTTAATCGGTATCAACTTGCGGCTATGCATTTCTCTGTGGAAAAAATCACGATGGGGAAAAAAGATGTAGTTTGGTTTTACGCGCCACGAAATCACGGAGGTCAGCTGGCAGTCGAGAGGTTCGAAAAGATTGTAGCCTGGTGGAGTTATACTCCATTCCTCCTCCACTCGATGGGATGTCTGGCCGTAAAAAGTTTTCTTCAAGAAAGTTTACCTTTTCAATTCCTATTTCTGGACAACAGTCCCTCCATTTACAAGCACTGACATAACCGAACAGGCGCTTGCACGAGAGAGAGAGAGAGAGAGAGAGAGAGAGAGAGAGAGAGAGAGAGAGAGAGAGAGAGAGAGAGTAATATAAAGAAAGACAGACATGTTCAGTGAAAGATCTCGGAAACAAAATTTTCTGATAATTTTCTGGATTCAGATTCATTTAATAAATATAATTCACACTCATTTTACTAAATACCTTTCTGGCCTACAGTCTTCGATATACTGTTGAGAAACATTCAAAGTTCTTGATGTTTTATAAACGTCATCCGTTCAAAGAGCTTAGAGAGCATGACATTTCAGTTTTTGATATCCATTAACGTAATGCATCTGTGTCTTGCTTTTACTATTTTTTAATGCGCTTTCCAGTCGTCTCAGGGATTTCCGCGGTGTATTTGTGTGGCCAGTGATTTCCTACACCTTACCATTATTTAAAAGTCATAGCCATTTTCTCACCCTTAATACGTTTTTATGCCATCATTTTCCCGAACTCCTCATCTTCATCTTTAAAATATTTTTTCCTAAAAGTGTCTCATCCAGAGAGTGAATTTACCAACGAGGCAGGACGATCTGTTATTTGAGCATTTGAACTTATTTAATTTTTTCTTTTTATCATATCCATTATCCATATATTATTTAATAGCACTACTTGACACCTTGTAAAAATAAAGTATTAAAGCATTAACGTTCACAAACGCAACATGTTTAAAAAAAATAATTAAATTGAAAGAAAAATACTGTAGAAGGAAACACTAAAAGTGAAAGAAACCGAAAGAAATTTATGGTGAGTGAAGGGGAGAAAGCCTGACACTGCCGAGTGATTCGAGAGGAACCCCCAGTCAGAATATGAAATCGTTTCTTGGTTATTCTTTCTGTATTTAATACAGTCTAAAGGACGAATCTAGAAGCAAACCACGAATATCTATCTATTCTATCCTCTATCACTCTATCTATATATATAATATATATATATATATCTATATATATAGATATATATCTATATATATATATATATATATATATAGATATATATATATATATATATATAGAGAGAGGAGAGAGAGAGAGAGAGAGAGAGAGAGAGAGAGAGAGAGAGAGAGAGCAAGACAACAAAGAGTGAGATGTTGATATACTATCTGGCATCATTATTACAATCAACATTCTTTGTATTATTATTATCATTATTATTATTATTATTATTATTATTTTATTCGGATGCGATACCTAATTGACTACCAAATCAGAACCATTAAAACAGAAGTAAAAATCTGGGAAAATCTCAAAGCCTATTATGGTATGAAACATCCTGTTTGTATGAGTCTATCCCATGAATAAGAAATAGGCAAAGCGAAGAGAGAGAGAGAGAGAGAGAGAGAGAGAGAAGAGAGAGAGAGAGAGAGAGAGAGAGAGAGAGAGAATTCAAACTATGCTTTAACTTTTTTCATCTTGTAAGTGTCTGTAAAAATATCTCTCTGCTTATGGTCTTGGTAATATAATCTTGGAGGCAGTGCATACCTCTTTTTTGAATATAAGACAGAGGAAATGCCAGCTGTACATTGTAATTCGAAATTCATGCTTTTGTACATCAGTTCTATTTGCACAATCCGAATCTGAAAGAAACCATGGAAATCTTCATACAAGATAACTAAGAAGGGATTAAAGCTATGTATCATGCCACAAGTCAACGCGAAAATGATACAAGTAAATCAGATGGTAATCATGGTACTGAAACCGCATTCAGTTTCATTAATGCAAGGAAAATCATTTTAGTGCCAAAAGCTTAGGCACCATATTCAAATTTTACTAATTTGTTATACTAATTCTGCTATTCGGATTCTCAACTGAAATCTTTACAAAAGCTCGAAAATTAATGCCTTTATAAATAAGCCTGTTTTCTAATTTTTTCAGCCATCTCTTAATCTTTTAGGAAGACTAAATTTGACCTTAATCTAATCATCCTCAGTTTAGATTTTCCGGAAAACTTGAAAGAAAAACTGTGAATACAGTTAAAGTGATCCCCCTCCCCCCCAAATTTTTTTTCTGAGGAGCACTCTTGCCAGACAAATCGTATTCTTCGAACTAGAACATTATTCAAAAACTTTGGACTACTTTGTATGTTAGTATTTTTCATGGACTGGGGTGAATTTCTGGTGGAGGAGACCCTTTTAAAACTTATTCTTCTGTTGTGCTTGGAAAGATCTCTAGAACTCTCTTTAAACTGACTTTCAATGTCCAACGCCTGATCTGGTTTTTATCTTAGTATTCATTACACATGACATTAATTTTATCGACAATTGATTCCATGATTTACTAGCTTTTATCTCGAGTTTCTAACACAAAACTACGGAAATAATTGTTTTTGCTTGTTAGCAACTCACGTAGCCTACCCAGAATATTCATTACAAGGAATTCCTTTTCTGAAAGTTAGCAACGTTTGTCTAGTTACTTCTTTTAATTGTATTCTTTTAATTGTATTATGTCCGAGACGCAAAATCCTTGATTCTGTAGTCCAGTCGAAAGTTGGTATCCTGGCTATAGGAAAAAAGGCGGCTCTCTCTGGGAAGACCAGTTCGAGAACTACGTGACTAGATCAAGAGAACCAGTGGACTTTTTCGGATATGGAACCAATTTCTTGTTTTTATTTGATGTTTATCACGTCCCGTTATTAAGAAGTTTCGTTAATCGGTTATTACGCCCGTTCCTCGTAAATGTTACGTCACCCGAAAGCCATCGCGCATTGTACCATTCATAATGTTTCCTACTAAGTACAGCGGTTGTTGTCAACTTGTTTTTGTTTCGACTGAAACTAAAAGGTCAGTTTACCTCTCTCTGGTGCTCGGTGTCGAAGTTTCATGTAAACAACGTTGTGACAGCTCGTTAATGAAATTTTACGATTATTGCCTAACCCTCATCGGTACTTTTAATTCTAGTGTGACTTTAAATATTTATACAGTAGATGCCATATGATGGAATGAACTTTTATCGTTTGCACTTATTGTTATATTTCCAGAATCTTTCTAGGTGTAAACTCAGCTTCATATTATATTGACATTTATGTATATATTTCATATATGAGCATTTCCACATATCGTCTCCCTTGGTTATATGTTTCACGGGGGGGTAGGAAAGGTGGAGTCAATTTGGGGTCGGGGGTTGAAAGGATGGTTTTATTCCCGAAGAGTTATGTGACGTCACAGGGGTAGGAAAGTGGAGTCAATTTAGGATCGGTGGTGAGGGGGTGAAAGGATGGTTTTATTCCCGTAGAGTTACGTGACGTCACAAGGGGTAGACAAGTGAAATCAATTTGGGGACGGTGGTGGGGGAGGTTGAAATGATGGTTCTATTCTCCTAGAGTTACGTGATGTCACAGGTGGCCACGCCCCCACCCCTTTTGGACCTCATGTACGTGCATGATCACATCAATAATGTGGAGTCGATTTGGGGTCAAGAGTGGCCACACCCCCTTTTGCACCTCATCTACGTATATCAGCTTATAAGACAAGTGGAGTCTATTTGGGGTCGGGGGGCCACGCCCCCTTTTGCCTGTCATCTACGTATATGAGCCGATAAGACAAGTGGAGTCCATTTGGGGTCAGGGGTGCCCACGCCCCCCCAGAATAGTGGAGTTTATAAGGGGTCAGGGTGGCCACGCCCCTTTTGGGGGTTTTGGGGGTTGCCCCACCCCTTTTTAGGCCTCACGTACGTACATGATCTTATCATGAGGGGGGAGGGGGGGTGATTAGAAAAGTGGAGTCTATATGGGGTCTTTTCCTCTACTACTCATGTATTTTTTAAATAAACTTTGAGTAGCATGAATTTATGACTTTAATAATGTCTGTGCCATTTTTTGTTTCATTAACAAAACCACATTATATAAATTGTATCATATGTAATAATATAATTTTCTTCGTATTTAGGTACATATAAAGATTGCATGATATCAAGATATGAAATATCCCCATGATTTACAACTATACGCAGTAACAACATTGATAAAACCTGAAATTACGTTTGCAAAGCATTTCATGGGATCAAGATATACCGAAACATAACCGAGCAATACTAAAAAAAAAAAAAAAAAAATTAGGTTCCTCATTGTACAAGTGGATTTCGCGCTCGGCTACCAATTCGGTGGCCCAAAGTTCGATTCTCGGCTCGGCCAACGCGGAACCAGAGGAATTAATTTCTGGTGATTAGAAATTTATTTCTCGATCTAATATGGTTAAGATCCCACAATAAGCTGTAGGTCCCGTTGCTAGGTAACCAATTGGCTTCTATCCACGTAAAAATATCTAATCCTTCGAGCCAGCCTTAGGGGAGTTGTTAATCAGCTCAGCGGTCTGGTTAAACTAAGATATACTTAACTACAAAAAGTTGAAACCGTTGGAGAAGCCAAGCTACCCTAGGCTTAGCTTCAGCTATAAATCGACTTGTGGAGCCATCTCGGCTTTGCTCGATCGTGGCCAGACCTTCCAATACCGAGTAATGAGTAAAGTTCCTCTTCCCTTGCGGGAGGCTTTTCGTGAGTTGCCCCTAATTGCGCTGAACGACTGTCTGGAGAGCGCTCACCAGTTTTCGGAGGGTTTTCAGTGTGTTCGGATGTTCGAGAGCGAAAAGGGCTCAAGCAGAGTTTGTGGGAAGGCTTCTACCCACAACATTCGGACAGTGAGTGAAAACAATGGGAGACTTTCGACCAATAGAAATACTGTGCTAAAGAAACAAAAATATTAAAGGGTCATTATTTTTAACAAGCAAACTGGTCACTTGAGGATAATTGTTACTAAACAAAATTTTGCACAGGGCAAAACGGCCAGCTCAAATATGTTCAATCTTTAGACAAAAACACACACATATATGTTATATATATTATTTCTTGCTAAAAGGAAGTGTTCATCGTGGAACACAGAAGTTCAAAATATTAATCTTTAACCCCCGACCCATTCCATACACACGGAGACACGCAAACGCACACATACACCAACATACTTACTTACACACGCACACACATATATGTGCGCATATATATATATATATATATATATATATATATTATATATATATATATATATATGCACATATATATATAGATATATATGCGCACATATATGTGTGTGCATGTGTAAGTATGTATGTTGGTGTATGTGTGCGTTTGAGTGTCTCCGTGTGTATGGAATGGGTCGGGGGTTAAAGATTATATATATATATATATATATATATATATATATATATATATATATATATATATATATATATATATATATATATATGTGTGTGTGTGTGTGTGTGTGTGTGTGTGTGTGTGTGTTGTGTGTGTGTGTTACGCAAAGAGAGGGATTTGCTATGATATATTTTAATAATATATGATGTGATATGCTATGACATTTCTTAGAATGTGGAGTCATCATTTAAGACAGTGGTCTGAGAGACAAGCCATGGGAATGCTGACATGTCCTTTTGAGGTGGTGTGATCTTAGCAAATCATTGCCTCGTCCTGTTGCTATGCATGGGCGGGTCATAGAGGTGACTTTGAAACTGGACTCAAGCAGTTTATGGGCATGAACATTGTGTGTGAATTCGTACGTGGGAGCCTTTTCCCCTTACATGATGAAATGCAGTACTACCATGAAGGGGAGACTATTACGGAGAGGAGGCAGAGCCAGGATGGCTTCTGCCAAGGTGTTTGTTGATAAGTGATAGTGCAATACTGTGCTGAATGGGTAAGCCTTTTCTTTATTTTGGCCAAAGTGTGGCTGGATTGTATTTGAATATTTATTTCAGAGATGTTCTGTTTCATATGATCTTTGATTATGCTCTTATGCTTATCAGAGTGTTCTCCTGTCTTCTAACAGGCGATTCTGGAAGAGGGAAATTGTTCTGGAGAACAGTGGGATTAATCTGGAGAAATGGTGTACTGACTTAATTACTATGGTGTACTGTATTACGACTTGCCCAGTTTTATGGCTAAGATAATAGTGGGGCTATCTGAGTTCAATCATTCATTTAATCTTTCTGTTAAGAACCTGAGTTTATTTAGCTGACACTTTGTTTTAAATAAATGTGTATTTTTGTAATTCACGATTCTGATTTGATGACCTTGGATAATGCAGGGGAGGTATATCGAGAGAGAGAGAGAAAAGGATGGATGGAGAGAGAGAGAGAGAGAGAGAGAGAGAGAGAGAGAGAGAGAGAGAGAATGTGTTTGCCAATTGCCAATTGACCAACCCTTTAGATATATACCATACATACATATGATATATATATATATATATATATATATATATATATATATATATATATATATATATATACTCCTTCAATCATCCTGAATAAGAAACATTTTGGGAGAATCTAAATCGTGCTTGTCTGGGTATGGATATCTACAAACGCTGGATGTATGAGGCCATTCAGATGCCAAGAAAGATGCCAGAGAAGAACTGGAGTAGAGTAGACTGGAGAGTGTCTATGGAAATATGTATCATAAATCATTTGCCAATAGGCATTAATACGTTCTCTATTAAATAACTTGGTTAAATATACTGACCAAAATAAGGCGAGGAAATGTTTGTTGTATTTTATGTTAAGACAGGAGAGATGGAATACCTTGATTTGATTTGGTTGAAGACAAAGTGGAAGTAGATAAAAATGCAATAGGAAATTCAGACGTGGGCTACAGCCGTCCTTGTAAAATCTCTTAAAAGTAAGATAAAAAGGAAACGAGAATAATATGAGGAGCGATGCATAAAAATTTGTAACAGTATAAAAATTTCAAAAATGTTTTGAGTCTGGGGAAAGAGGGAAGGGTTCAAACCCAAAAGGGGTTGAGTAACGGTAGGTCAGGGAGGGTTTGGTATAAAAAAAAAAAAACAGAATTTGGGCAGCCACCTCCCGAGAAGAAAATAATTACATATATAACAAAAAGTTACATGAGTTAAGAGGCATAAAAACTTGGTAGTAATAGAAGCAAAACCAGTAATAAAAATGACAAAAATTGCAGGGGATCAATTATTCATCTTTGGTTGTCTAGAAATTTGATAAACAGTATATATCAATTTAAAAACATTCTCAAGACAAAAAGAAATAATAGTCGACAATAAGAGTATTGTAGGCTGTATTGTATTTATAAGTTCCTTATAACCAAGAGAAATTACCTTTGTTATAATTTTGTTAATCTAGAGATATCTACAGAACTGACCGGAAGCATGTAATTTATTGATGCTGCCAAGAAAAAAGAAATAATAGCTGAGAATTAGAGAAAAATCCGATACATTTTTACTTCTTTGTTTATACGGTCAGAAGTGACTTGTGATGATGGAAGCTTTCTAAATTATTTATCCCTTTTGCAGTTTTAGTAATGAAGTCTTTGCCAATAGTTTGCATACTCTCTCTCTCTCTCTCTCTCTCTCTCTCTCTCTCTGTTTGAACAAAGAACCGGTTTATATTAGGATATTTTGATTTCTTAATGCATCCACATTATCTCATTACATTGTTAGAACTTTGAACTCGAATCATAAATTCACCTCCGACCCAGCATTTCTAAACATTTATGTATATATATATATATATATATATATATATATATATATATATATATATATATATATATAGAGGGGGTTTCATATTGATTCTAATTACGAAAACACCGAGTTCGACGGTGATTTTGTAAGGCCAGAATCGATATAAACTTATAGCCTCTCTGTTGGCCGACTTGATAACTTCACTAGGCCGTCCTGATTTTGTTCCCTTTCCACTGGATGGTGGTTCGATCCCATAAGGGGACGAAACATTAGCATCAACTAAAAAATTCCCCTTCGGTACATATATGAAAATATATAAAATTAGAGGTAGAGAATTAGATATTAAAGGACATTTGTAGCTAGAATGATATATATATATATATATATATATATATATATATATATATATATATTTTATATATATATATATATATATAATATAATATATATATTTATATATATATATATATATATATATATATATATATATATATATATATATCATTCTAGCTACAAATGTCCTTTATATCTAATTTTCTCTACCTCTAAATTTAATATATTTTCATATATATACCGAAGGGGAATTTTTAGTTGATAATAATTTCGTCCCCTTATGGGATCGAACCACCATCCAGTGGAAGGAACAAAATCAGGACGGCCTAGTGAAGTTATCAAGTCGGCCAACAGAGAGGCTATAAGTTTATATCGATTCTGGCCTTACAAAATCACCGTCGAACTCGTGTTTTCGTATTAGAATCAATATGAAAACCCCCCCCCCTCTATATATATATATATATATATATATATATATATATATATATATATATATATATATATATATATATTATATACATAATGTTTAGAAATATATATATATATATATATATATATATATATATATAATATAGATATATATATATATATATATATATATATATATATATATATATATATATATATATATATATATATATATTTATATATATATATATATATATATATAATATATATATAAACCCAAGGATAAAATTATTATTGCCTTTCATTTCATTAATTTTTAACCTCACGTTCTTAACCATTCAAAACGGGATTTTCGTAGTTTTTCTTCTTCTCTCTCTCTCTCTCATGGCGCTCCGCCATTAGGGGGCATCAAAGAATGTATCTCAGGAATATAATCACTCTCCTGACCTAGAAACGCTTTTACGAAATATATCATTTTCTCTGTCGTGATTCCTGGTAATGGTTCGCTGTTATTGACTTCGTTTCTAGAAATGAAAAAGCATGAACTGTTCAGAATGCTCGAAGCTTCTTTGGGTTTTGCTCTTCGGAGTGGGTGTGGGGAGCTTTTGGTGTGTACTGGTGGGGGTGTGTAGGCGGGTGGTAGTGTACAGGGGTTGGGGGTGTGTAGGGGGTTGAGGTGTGTAAGAGGGTGGGTGTGTTGGGCCGGGTATTAAGCTAATTAGTTCCTTTAATGAAATCTTAAGATACATTTCATTTAACAAAAAACATAAAAAAAATGATGAAAAGCATAATTTAGAAAATAGCCTTTTAAAATAAAGAAAATTATACAAAGAGGAGAGAGAGAGAGAGAGAGAGAGAGAGAGTTCTAAATTATGAAGTAAGTACATAACTACTCATTACTGGACGAGCCAATCAAAAATACATAAATATATCTAGTCTTGAAGATTATACTAAACATCAGCGACAAAACGTCTATCTATAAAAGTCTATTTGAGTATGCCACGTAAATGCAATGTAATCTAAGAGACATAAGATAGTCATAAAATCACGAAAACATTTAGGGTATGGTGAACGTAGACAAAAATTACTTATTTTTATAAATTAAATGTTAAGAATGACAGGTGCACATAGTTTGTGATACCGCTAGAGTAAAATGGATGTTCCTGTTTCTAGAGGAAACTGTTTCAGAATATATCAAACTTAACGAGTTCTGTTTCCCAATCGTAACTCTCGACATGTTGAGCTTATGAGAAGAGAAAGTCACATAATTAATAGATAAGAAAAAACAAAAAATCATTTAAACAAACCACTATCCTTTGAGAGGTGTTCTCAAGCTGATATGGAAAGAGCGTTTGAACCAAGACAAACAACAAATCGCTCTCTCTGTCTCAGTGCCTTACAAGAGAAGCCATAAGGTTAAAACTAAGCAAGATGAAAAGTGGGTAAGGGCCTCTTTTCCTTTTAGACAAACAAACATAAATGTTCCTCTCTGGACCTAAATCTTGAATTATGTGTCTAGGGTCTAGTTTTACTTTACAATCGATTGTAAATATTGTGACACAGGGTGAGTTCCGGTCAGCATGAGAAGTCAGTCACGAGCAGCTGCGAACAATATGCCTGAATTAAGAAAAATATATACCAATATATATATATATACACATTAGTAAACAAATAAACTACTAACTACAAATCGTGATGCTGAATATATTTAGGTCAGAGAGAGAGAGAGAGAGAGAGAGAGAGAGAGAGAGAGAGAGAGAGAGAGAGATGGTTATCATTGTTCTCGTCAAAATATGTACATACACTATTATAACGCTGGTAAAATATGGGCTATCATCACCCACGAATTAACAACCTTCGCCTGGCTGGGATGAATCTAATTATCAATCATGTTCTTCCTCTTCCTCTCTTCCGTTCTGACTTTTTTTCCCCTGCAGCAATTTCGATCGTGCATAGCCTTCAATGTCTTCTTTGTTCAGCGAGTTTTGCTTTATCTTCTAGTAATCAACTTGCTTTTATCAGTTTTCCCTTTATTTACTCTTTGCTCTGAATCTCCTTCATTGACGTCTTTCTTTTACTCCAGCGTTTTTGTCAACATTCATTCAAAGAAAGCAGGTGTTGTCTTGCTTTCGGCTCTTATTTCTCGCAGTTTACATTGCTTTGTTTCTGAACTTTTACTTTCATTTTTATAGACTGGAACCTAACATAATTGAATGAAACCCATCATTTTCCTACGAAGTTTTTTTATTTTTTGATCAGGTCCAGTATAAATAGGTTTCAGTACATGAAACTGGAACTTACAATCACAATTGATCCGTAAGGATCTGAAAGGAGGAGCAAACATTACTTAATTTCGCATGTTAATTATCATGCTGAAAAAGAAAACAAATTAGATGTTATTTGAATTAACAAAAGTTATCGCACGAGCAATGCAAATAATAATAACTCATTTTTGTCTGTCAAAGAATACCTTCCTGATGTTTGCTTCATCTCGTGATAGAATTCCTCTTGTCTCAAATTTAGTGATTAGATAAAATTTAGTAATTCCATGATTAGAAGGTCATCACATCATTATTGAAAATAAATGACACTCGGTTTTTGTACTGGTTATGTCATTAAGATAATTTTTTTTCTCAGTGGTTTGGACTTGGACCAAAACGTAAGTCAGGCTCATCCTTAAGTGTTCAACTGTTTTTGTATGGCAATGATGGTTTTTTCCTTTCCTTTTCTTTCTTTTGAGAAAGGAGAATTAGGAAAAATTGATTTTACATGTGATAGGATATCAATCGGCCAAAAACAGAGGGATTCCATAACAACTTTGTAACCTGATATTTCTCTCTATTTTATTTATCTATTACAAAAATGTAAACTTTTTTTTCCTTTGTACGTGTGACGTCTGAAGGGTATATAATCCAAAACTTTTGGTAAGTCTTTATGAATGAGGTTGCTAAATCCTGTCCTTTCCTTGACAACAACGGATGCTGGTACCCATTTACAACTGGGTGGACTGGTGTGCTGCAGGTGGGTGCTATCCTTGTACCTATTCTGCTCTAGCTCAGTCCTGCACCACTAAACCACGACGCCAAGCAGGGCTGATTGCACCTACGAAGGTGGACAATAATAACCCCACCCCTCTAACCCCACTCTTACCTCAAGTTTATCATAATGAATGTTAGTATATTGTAGATTATGTATATTCATGTACATGAATCGCCATTATATATGTTAATGAGCCCAGTATTTTTTTTTCACTACGTACGCATATATGTAATAGTTTACAGCAAATATATATTCATGTACATAATTCCACAAGCGCGTCTAGGAATGTTTTAATGTTGACATAAAACCTTTTTTCTTGCATTCAAAAGTAACAGTCTTTTTTAAGAAGGAATCTCTCTTCTCTCTCTCTCTCTCTCTCTCTCTCTCTCTCTCTCTCTCTCTCTCAATAAAATTTCGGACTTCAGTCCAATCACGATGATTTTCTTTGTCTCAGCATATCAAAGGTTTGGGGACAATTACGTTCGTCTTCCACGAATAGGAATTGACTGGGGTTGACTTTAGATGCTCCATAACTTATTCGGTATATAAGCATTTGTATGTAATATTCTCCGTATTATAAGATATTCGTCAAAATAATCTGTTTGTTCTCTGGTATTAATTTGAGCTTATATGTATAATGGTATCCAGTTTTATCAAGGTTTGTATTAACTTGTACGATGATTTCATCTGTTCCTTGGTGTAGTTTCCCAATTATTGCCCTAAAACAAGTTAACGAGAAGAAGAAGATAAGACGAAGGAGAGAGAGAGAGAGAGAGAGAGAGAGAGAGATAAAAGCCAGAGCCACGATCTTTTACTGCCCCTCTTGACTCAGGGGTACGAATTCTTATTTAATCTTTTTCTCGTAGATGCAGCAACTAGGAAACGAAAGAAATTGGTGGAATGAACATCAGAGAATGAAATTACTCTCTGTAACTTAATGGAATCCTATAGTGATTTGTTCAGATGGAGGTAAGACAAAAACGGAACTAATGGGACTGCGTGCCGGAAAGGAGGCACAAAAACTGGTTTTGTTTTGCAACAAATAACTATTGAAATCAGTAGATAGAATAAGCTTCAATTTAATGTTTAATAAATCAGCATAATCAGTAGTATTATTTCCACTGTCGGAATTTTCGTAGGAAGAAAAAGGGAAGAAAGGAGGGTTCCAATACTATTACGACTACCCCCAAAAGAGTTAGTACAGTTAGTACTAACAATAGATTATAACTCCTTTTTTTGTTTCTTGTTTATCTGGATAGACAGGGGTTGAATCTCAACAAACCTGCAAGGCAAATTTTAAAGTTTTTTCCTCGTTTGTCAGCCATAGGCATAAAGATTTTAAAGGTTTTGCTGTGATATGCCTTAATTAAGATCGGGTGTCAAAAAATACTCCTAAAGTTTGTAAGTAAAATCATAATTAATTTCTCGGTGGCTAACGTTAGTCACACAGATTTTTTTGTTTTATTTTTTGTTTTAAATTTTGCTGTGATATCTAATAAGATGTCTAAAAAGTACTTCTGAATGTTCTGAGATAATTATTTTACACTGCTCTTTATGTGTTTAACATCAAAACCTAAAAGTTTGGTAAGGTTCTACTTTGCCTTTCCAGAGAATAAAAAAAAATCTCTTTAGGAACTTTGCCCACGCGTCATTTTTTTGTTATTTTTTCAACATTCCAACAAACAAATAGGTCATAAAAAATTCGGTGACGAAAACAAAAAAATTCCAAGAGCAATATTGAAAATAGAATAAAATGTCTAACATTGTCTGTGAGCGCTGCTTTGTGTCTCCTCAAAGGGCAGGTCATTTAATTTCCGGGTAATTTGAATTTTTATAAGTTCAACGAAAAGCCATTAGCGTCCTATGCTAATGTTCATAATTGTATTCTTGATTTTTAGGAAATACTTAAAGAGGGAGATGCATCCATAGGGACGTGTTTGCGAGAGACGAAGCTTCAATATAGATTTGAAGATCATGTCATTATTATAAGCTGCCTCCTCCCTCGATGACCTTCGGAGCACGATGCTCTGTGTTCGGTATAATGTTACGTTCCATTTGTTGAACCGAGTGATAGTGATACAACATTCTGTTTATTTATTAATTCCCCATCTGAATTAATATATTTTTCTAATCAAAATTCATGTATATGTATTGCATTATTATAAGCTTATTTGGATGCATTTTTATAATTGATAATTTTTAGGGACAAACTGCATAACAATAGATATGTTTACTAAAAGTTATCTTGTAATGAAGAACTTGTGTTTCTATTTTGTGCAATAGTATGTATCACTGAAACGAAATAAAGCTAATTACTGTCTATTTCTATATATTCCATAATTTCAACATTCAGTACTATCCAGATCTCATCTCTCATCTAGTCTTATTATTTTAGCAAAATCTTAAGCCAAATCTCTTGCTCCAACAATTAACATAAATCTGTTCCCGTCATCTTCAGCAACCAGTTCTCCCAATCTTGCATTGATTTCATTATGTTTGACGTCATTATATTTTCGAAGCCAGCCAGCTTTGTAATCGCGAGAGAGAAGAAGGAAGAGTATCGTAGTTTTGTCATTGTGTATAGAGATAAATATGTTGCTGGTTATGCTAAAAAGGGAAAGTAGATTTAGTCATTTAATTATATGAATGCGAGACTACATACTAACGACTTCTTGTCTACTTCTTACTGATTCATTAGAGAAGAAGGCAGCTTCTCCTGACCGTACTAAATCATTACCAGGTCATTTGTATTCTTCTGTCTGGCATTATAACTATGTAACGTCCTGTTCCTACCACATAGAGACATCACATAAGAGAATATTTAGCCTACTTTATCTGTAAGCCACGTTTCGCTTACCTACGAGACAGTTGACCCAAGATAAATCGTTTCTGCAAACTAGGGCAGAGAGAGAGAGAGAGAGAGAGAGAGAGAGAGAGAGAGAGAGAGAGAGAGAGAGAGAGAGAGAGAGAGAGAGAGAGAGGACGAGTTCAAGGACGAACAAGTTTAAGGAGTGAGATCAAGGGAAAGTACCTATGAAAAAGTTGGCCCAGGGCAGATTGTTTCTGCATGCTATATAAGGCACAGGTGTCCTAGAAGAGAGAGAGAGAGAGAGAGAGAGAGAGGAGAGAGAGAGAGACTTGGTTCTATTAAGTATCAAACCATTTTTCACTTATAATTCTCTTTCGGTGATGTTTCTACCATGGTTGGCACAACTGTTCGAGTAATTTATGTTTTTTATGAAATTTAAATAAATTTAGAATTAAAACTGAGAAATCTCCTCTTGACAGAATATTAAGCGATATATTCTTTAGGAAACAATTTATAGACAGCGTTCTACGTGTAAATCTATTCTAGTTTAATTTGATAATGAACTACGCAGTATTACTCAAGACAAAATAGATTATGTATAATCATGGGAAATTATTATGTTTAATGCGTTGTTTATTTGTCCAAAGATGAATGAGTTTGAAGTTATCATGCTTTAATTAATATAACATTCAAGGAATATAAAAGCTGCAAAATTATAAGTAGCCTTTTGATATCTTATGACCGAAAGATTTTATTATGAGAACATAATATAAATGAGATATGTCATTATTCTATAATTAGTGTGCTATCCTATTGCCAAAACAGATGAACTGTGATAACGTAATAGATAACTGAAGTAAGTATGATTTAGGGGAATATTTAACATATACAAGACCAAATGAAAGACTGAAATTGGTAAAGTTTACCCAAGTACACCTCAGAGAAATGAAAAAATCAATTGGGAAATTTTCGATGTGAAAGTTGCCTGCATCAGAGTGGCACGTACCAGAGAATTTCCAGAATTTAAGAATTATCGATAAGGAGGCCGACCAAAGTAGCTATAGTAGGTTCACATCAACCATGCACCTGACGTCTAGCCCCGTCCCCTTGCGACGCTCCTGATTGGCTGTTGATAAGCCAATCACAGGGCTGGAAACTTTGTCTCTCCAGAGAGTTCACATAGGCAGGATGTATATTTCACCTCTCCTGAGGGACACGTCTTTCAAAAGTATCCCATAGGAGAGGTGGAACACACATCCTTCCTATGTGAACTCTCTCGAGAGACTGAGAGTTTCCAGCCCTGTGACTGGCTTATCAACAACCAATCAGGAGCGTCGTAAGGGACTAGCCTAGACGTAAGTGCACGGTTGATGTGAATCTACTATAGCTTATTATCGGGTATTCTTAAGTGTTCCGTAGATCTCTGAAGAATGAACAATCTATTTATAACCCTATAAAGGTAATACTACAACGGCATTCCAGTGCAAATAGCTGTATATGAATTCAGAATAACGTCTCTTCTGAAATAAAAAAAAAACTGCAGATTAAGTGAAGATATAAAGCCCTCTCTCTGTCTTCTTTCTCTCTTTCTCCCTCTTTGGGGTTTGTATCCGCCACGCAAATTTGCATATAATGTGTTATGAATGACAGCGACACAAAACACTTCGTTGAATATTTAAATACATCGAATTACTTGACGAAAACGCAGGACAAATCAATGACTCATTTTTCCTTTGTAATTTCTGAATGGAGTCAAGTTCTCCTACAGCAGGGTTAAAATCGGCTTATAGATAATTAATAACATCATTATCTTACTCCTCAAACGGCAGTTCTTCTTATACCTTACAGCGATATGTCTTTAAGTGTTTGAAGTTCACAATGAAATTACAGAAGTAATTACACGAGGCGCTCAAATGATGAAAATATCTACAACGATGTCAACGCAAATCAATTTCTTAAAATTTAGTGATATTTTTCGAGAACATGCTCGATTTTTTTAAGTGGATATTTGTCACCTATATTACGTTTATTTTATCATTTGCATGCCATCTCCCTAAAGGTATACTTTAAAATAAGTGTCACAAAGTTATTGAATGACGGAATGTTCCATAGCGACGGCTGCTCCCATCCATTTTTATCCGGATCATTCACTGTCGTCCTTGACAAAGACCCCTTATTGAAAACAGCTCTGTCCAGGCTTTGTACCTGGATGGACTCCAGCCACTGCTATTATCCCCGGGCGAAGCATAAAAGCCGCTGTTGACAGACTTTTCATACATGAGGCCCGTTTATGATTTTTAATGGACGGGGGAGCAATACGGAATTGCGTTGCTCAAATCGGTCGTTTGGTTAAGCCGTTTTAGAGCATTACGGATTTGTGCGCGGGATCACGTGTCTGTTGCAGTGTAAAATAAAAGAAATTTTTTTTTTTTTACGAAATATCACATAGCTGTTTTTATAATTTATTTTTTATTTTTTATGAAACGACGACCTTTGGAACTCTTAAAGATTACCACCACATTTTTCATTAATTTATATCTGGTAACACTCCCGTTTTTGATGAACAGAGTTCGTTAGATCTTCCCTATCTTGTTGCGAACCAGGTGGTATTATTTCAATGCTTTGATGGAAGCTTCAATAATTCGACCACGGACGAAACATTCGACAGTTATTTGCAATAATTTATTTTCTATTTCCCCAGAGCGACGCTGGACCAGGACAATATATTGGCCGCCGTCTGCCTGTTTGATTGTTCGCATAGCGATAATCTAAAAACGATGTTGATTTATTGCTGCGAAATGTTTCAGAGGAATAAATGAGACAAAAGAAAAATGTTATTTTGATTTTTAGCAGGACCGGGATCCATAATATCTACCTATCTATCTATCTGTCCATCTATATAATATATATGTGTATCTATCTATCGATCTATATCTATCTATCTATCTATCTTTTCGTCCATTTCACCTTCTTCAGTGAGAACCCTCCGACCCACCGCCAACCCCAACCCCCCACCCAAACAAAAAATTATCAATTACTGAAAACAATGTTTCCATTGTCGCCGAAAATGAGATCTCCTAATGTAACTACCACCCAAATGTTCCAAGTAAATGTTTAGCCTT
>NC_087201.1:153933786-153946286 GCF_015104395.2 Macrobrachium nipponense | reverse complement strand
CCGTAAACATTGTGAAGCAGTTGTTTTCTACATTGGTCTGCCTATGTTATCAGTTCATCTATCATCTATCATTCAATATACATCCATTATTCTAGAAAATATTTGAACCGAAAACAAGCACGAGAAAATCAATCGAAAATCCTATTGGTGCTTAGAGATAAAATAAAGCTGCTATTATACTCCCCCAAAACAGAGAGGAATGTTGTTCTAACCGTTTTGTAGATATGATATATAACCTATCTCTTTTGTATGAAACCATAACAGAAACAATTTAAATATTTTTTCTTCTTTTTTATATTTTTTTTACTGTTATCGGTTGTATTTTGACAGTGACATTTTTAGTCTTTTTTTTTCAGAGGGATCAAAACTGCGTAGCTCAAAAACTATTTACGTTTTTTGCAAAACTCGGGTATATTGCTTGGTTGTAACAACCACGCATGCGCAATGGATGCATTAGTATGAACAGGTAGGAAGCACATTACTAAAGCATGAAAGAAGAATCCAAATAAAAATTGCACTTATTCCGTCTTTTATTTATCCTTCCACCTTCTTTATATTTTGAGAGGTTTGTATATTAGTGATTGCATTTCTGTTTGTTTATAGTCAAAGATCAATATATATGAATTGCATTTTTTTTAAAATTTCATTTTTTTATTGTATTTTTAACATTTTTCCCAACTTTTTCTTTATCTACTTGAATATTGTTCAGTAATACTTGTATCTATGGTTTAATAATATAACCAGATATAATTACTGTTATAACAAACTTCGTGCCTCAACTTGTTTCATGAGTTTGTTACATACGTAACATTGATGGCATTTTTTTTTAAAATAAAATTCCAACTCCAACAATACTTGCCTTTTATGAAGTTATAATTTAATCAAAAGGAATCATTTAAATAGCAAATTTCATGCTTATTTATACTTCACGGATCTCTTGTTTCGTGTATAACATTCATGGCATTTCTTCATATTTTTCAATGTCTGTTATAAAAATCCAATTTCACGTAATTCAATAATAATGGTATTTAATGACCTCCAGAAATGTTATGCTTCTATATATTTCACGAGTCTCTTTTTACGTACATAACAATAATTGGATTTACCGTCTATATTTTAAAACTTTTTTCCACCATAATCCACTTGCAAATAATTAAGCAATAACTGTCATTTATGATTTTCCAATTCAATCAGAAGGAATTACTGACCCGACGTAAAATTCTTGCTTCAATATAGAGTCTCTTGCCGAACTACAATATATTCGATTTCGTCTCTGTTATACTTTCAGATACAACTGGTGGTGCATGTTCAAGTTGCAGAGGGGAATGCAAAGTGACATTTAAAGGAGATTGCACTACACTGAAGTCTGCAACTATCTTTCACTGCATGATCCGAGTGCATAGGCGGAATCCGTGTTGAAGTTAAATTGCTTATCCATGAACACAGTCTTATTAGAGAGAACATGCAACCGTTTTGAAGTTTATGCTATTCGAAGTAGTTTACACACACACACACACACACACACACACACACACACACACACACATATATATATATATATATATGTGTGTGTGTGTGTGTGTGTGTGTGTGTGCGTGTGTGCGTTTTCGTATGTGTATTCCACAAGCCAAATTATCATACATCTGTAGGTAGTAAAAACAAAAGGTTTTAAACCCTCCTGAACAGGTAATCTCTTTTACCTTTAAAATCAACTTGTTATCGCCTAAGAATCAATCACGAAATCTCTCGCCTTTTGGTCTTTTCATTTTGCCTTAATTCACGATTCCCTCAACATTTTACGCTGTTTCATTGCCTTACATCATCGCCCGGGTGATCGCTCATTCCGACCCTTTTGGGGCCAATTACTCTGTCGTTACGTCCGTAACAACGGCCCCACTCAACAGGTTGCATGTTTATCAAGCGCATAATAGAAAAAGCACATTTGATTTTCCACTTCAGAGGAGACTGAAATGCGGGATTATGCGGGATGTTCCAATAATGGGTTCAATCTTGTCTGTTTATTAGTTTGGTAATGATACGGTCGTTAACTTTAATTGCATCGGGTTGTTTAAAAGGTTTGCACAAAGAGCAGACAGATAAACAGATGGTTGGGGGTCATCGTGATTGTCTCGAGTTTGGTTTTCTTTTCACTTAATTAATATGATTATATTACTAATGATTTTTTGGGAGGTTTCATTACCGAGGGCATTTCTTGTTAAATACTGGAATTTATCGTTAATGGATAAACTTACTGAGAGCGCTAGGTTTTATAATATCTCATTACTTCATTAATCTAAGAAGGGATCTTCTCATAATTAATGTAGAGTTGATGGCCACTAACTATTTTCTCCCACCAGAAAAAAAAAAATGCCAGGTAATGGGAGAATGCAGTCGGAGATAAAGGAAATATTTTTGACATAAGAGAGTTGTTTTGTTTGATTCTATTTTTTAACTAATTCTAGTAGATGAGGGAATGATGAGTTCCTTATAGTAAATTTGTAAAACTGGGAGCAGGCAAGTACTTTGATCTTTGAAAAGAGTTGTAAGGGGTGGGGAGGGGGGTGGAGTGGCTGGACAGAGATATGGAAGAAAGAGAATGGGAACAGAGGTAGAGTAAAAGGTTAAGAAATGGGAGCAGTTGGGGACTGAAGGGACACTACAAATAAGCTTTAGTAATGCCCACAGAGCACCACATGACTACAACACCATTCCTACAGGGAGCGGCAAGTGCGTGGCCACCAGAGTTGGAAAAAATCACCTTTTCTCTTTTTCTTCAAAGACCAATCAAGTTAATTCCTACACCTATACAACAGAGATGAAGGCACCTTTAGAGCTTACAGATAATGAGGAAGTTTCAGGTAAGGAGCTTTTTATAGCGTATTTTCCTAAAAGAAATATAACAAATCTTTTAAAACATGATTTTAAGGTTTATCGCGTGACATTAATGGTGGAATTACCATACCTAGACAAATTCATTTAGTTACCTGAATGTATTCATATGAATAACATAGTATTTTTTTTTTTCTAGGAACGTATGACGCGACAATTTACGTACCCAGATTTAGTATGCCTTCAAGATCGAAGTTGATACCAAAGGAAAGATTAATTTGAAGTTGAATGCAGATTAGAAAAGGTGTAAATGATAAAATCCATGTTGGGGGCGTGATAAACAGTGACCAACAAAGTTCTACTGATAATTTTAGGAATTTATCGCTCAAAAACGGTCCTCATCGTGAAGCAAGAAACGAAATATCACAAGCGTCTATCACCACCAGAACCGATTCAGTGGGGCCTGATCGCCTCCATTAATGGCTTAATTTCTTTCTGATCTTCTTCCATGCACCTGCCACAGACACACCCGCGCGACTCAACCCTAAAGAAAATTCAGGGAAACGGGCCTGGCTAGGATGGATATTCAAGCCATTGAAAAGGCAGAAAAGAATACGATGGTTCCGTACACTTAAAAAAAATGGTGAGAGTTGTGTTCTTCAAACACAAGTTCTTGTATCCGCAGACTAAACAAGTAATAAAAGCGCCGAAGTCTCTTTAGCGCAATCGAGTTTCTGTGCAATACTGCATGATACTCTCAGCCACGCCCCATGACACTCTCAACCGGCCGTGGTGGCCTGTATTATTGCGGTGCCAGATGCACGATTATGGCTAAATTTAACCTCAAATAAGAAAATAAAAACTACTGGGGTTAGAGGGATGTAATTTGCTTTTTCATGACTGGAGATTGAGTGATCAACATACCGATTTGCAGCCCTCTTGCTGGAGTAGTTCTTTAACATCTGAGGGAAGACAGAATAAGTGCGGACGGACAGACAAAGCCATCTCAATAGTTTTCTTTTACAGAAAGTATTATTAAACGATATCTGGCCCAAAACGTTGAGATTGTCGATGTGGTAAAAAGGTGTTTGCCGTGTGAAATAATTGGAGCGACCAGTCACAAAGTGAGTAATTCCGAAGGAAGGACGTAGAATGTGCTCCATATATGAAATACAAGAGGTAATACAAAGGGAGGGCCCTCCTTCCCAGGAGGTATTGTAAATTTCTACACACACACGCACACGCACACGCACACGCACACAGATATATATATATATATATATATATATATATATATATATATATATATATATATATATATATATATATATATATATATATATTCACAACATAATATCAGTAATCTTACAGTTTCAATTTTTATATCTTTGCCCACAGAGAAATTTTGTACCTAACGTGAATTACAAATCAATGTACATTTTTATGCAATCTTATTTTGAACACAAACCGGAATTTGCTAATATGACATCTTATTAACTCCAGATGATATTTTCTATGTGAGTGCCATATCACATTGACTGGGACAACTGCTGAAATAATTGAAAATGATGAATATCAGATGAAGAAAATCGTAAGATTCGACTTTTTTTCGTTGAGAAATTAAGTAATAATCGCTTTTTCTATCTTTTATTTACTGAGGTGCACAAAACTCCTGACCAGCAGTCGTCTGTTGATAAAAGTGCACAAAGAAATGAAAAATGCAGAGGCAGATATGAAAAACAACTGCAATATTTTAACTTCATAAAAGACGAGACTAGAATGTCAAAGAGGCTCGCTATTATTATTATGAACATGCATTAATGAAAGCATCATCATGATTAATTAATTACCTGTCGCGATCAGGCTTTTAGGGAAATAACACAGTTAACCGAGTTCTGTTTGTGAATAGATTCTGTTCTTGAAATGTTTCGATATGTTTATGCACTCAAATAACACATGCAATTATATGATTATACTAGTCGATGATACCACGTATTTTGAGTAATTGGAATAAGGGATTTTTAAATTTCTATCATCATCATTATCATCTAATTTACGATTAATATTACACACAATCCTCTTAAAAGTTCGAGTAACATAGGCAGAGAACTAATAATTAGGACAAATCTTATTCAAAAACTTTGGTCAGCTTACTTTGACAGACAGGAATGATTTTATTTGTGATTTTAATTTCTATGAAAAGAGTTTCACATCTATATGAGAGGAAACTTTTATAGTCTATGAATTATGGAGAATGCAATAGGTTATGTTAATATCATAGTTTACACACACACACACACACACACACACACACACACACACACACACACACACATATATATATATATATATATATATATATATATATATATATATATATATATATATATATATGTGTGTGTGTGTGTGTGCGTGTGTGTGTGTAATTACTACGGAACATATTATTTTGCACAAAATCTAATTACTGATCAGTACCTTACGAATACAATTTGCATTTCAATATCTCTACGCTGAAATATATCAAGCTGACATTGCAATTAACGACCTTCCCAGCTTCTAAATAATTACCTAATCTTCCACACAAAGCTTGTTGCGTTCTCTTTCCTCCATTGATCAGCTGCGAAAAAAACTCCCCTTTCTTGAGATACTTTGAGGCGCTTCCTGTTCAGGGATCATTTTGGTAATGGATCACTTCATTAATTAATACTTTCCGTTGCTGCCGAATAGTTTCAAGCCTTTGGTCTCTCTTTTTGGATAGGGCCTTTGGATAGGACTCTCTCTCTTCTCTCTCTCTCTCTCTCTCTCTCTCTCTCTCTCTCATCCTTGTGTTGATTTCGATGTTTTCAAATAATGGTTAGCGAAGTGATTCTCTCTCTCTCTCTCTCTCTCTCTCTCTCTCTCTCTCACCCTTGTGTTGATTTCGATGTTTTGAAATAAAGGTTAGCGAAGTGATTCATCTCTCTCTCTCTCTCTCTCTCTCTCTCTCTCTCCTCTCTCTCTCTCTCTCTGTTTTGATTTCGATCTGTTTTCAAAGACCGGCAAGCGAAGTGGTTTCTATGACTAATTAATCACTTTTTATTACTGGTGCAAAATGATCTTCCTCTTTTATATATACCAGTATTTACGGGCATATTGTAGAGGCTTTATTACCCTGTCTAGGATATTCAACTACAAGATCAAATCTGGTAGTGGTAAAAATCGTTCTAAGATGCCCGTCAATGAACCTAATCTTTCCGAATAAGTCGAAAATTAACAAAAAGAAAATAGATATTATAACGAACACTTCTTGACTAAGTTATTATTAAGATTCATTTCTCATTTTATAGTTTGTTATTAACCTCTTCATCGGTGGGACCACTTTTTCATACATTACGTAATAAAGTTTTCGCTTCAGCACGGAGATTGCGCTCTCACCAGTAACCTGCTTTAATCACACATGGCCAGCTAGTTTTCCCATTTACGGCGCGTGGCGTTGATAATAATGGCCTCATAGACTGGCGCTTGGCCCGTTTATAGCTTACGTTACTTCCAGCTCTCATTTACCAAGTAGGCTGGGGAATATCGATAGGTGATATTATATCATTAAGCGGTAAATATGTAATTGTCTTCTATCAATGAAATAATTTTTTTTGGATTTGCATTGTGTAATGAGAATGACAAAAATTTGCATTTGAACAAGTTTAACTTTATATTTCATAACAAAATTTTGTTATTTTTTAAGTCAACATAAATAAAGTATTAATATTAACATCGACTCTTGCACACAATATTATTAAAGATATAAACAAAAACTATACATACTTTAATAATTACCTACAGTGCCCAAGAGTTCATAAAACCCCACAGATTATTGGAAAAACCCGTACACATGATTTATATGTAGTTAAATCATTACTTTCAGGTTCCAGCAAGTATAAAACTACACTTACAGTATAGTCTCTGTATGTATAACAATCTACAGACAAAATAAAATGATACACGAATAAAATGATACACCAATGCACTTAAATGTGCAGTCCAATAATTACGTACGGTTTCCAGCAAGTATAAAACTACAATCATAGTTTCCAGCAATGTAAAAGTCTACAAACAAAAATAAAAAACAAGAGTACACAAGCAGTATCACAGATAAAAAAGATAAATGGTGACCCATTTTTTGGATATTTTTTCGGAAAACAAATATGACCTTTTATCCCGGGAACTCGAAGCGGAGTCGTGGGACACTCGCCGTCGTGGCATGAGTTTCACTCAAGTGAAATGCCGAAGATTTCTTTTCAAATGCCTCTTGACAAAATCGCAACTCAAGTTTACGGACGAGGAATACATCGCAAAATATGGTTTGCAGACTCGGTGAGGTATTCCTTACACGAGAGAGAGAGAGAGAGAGAGAGAGAGAGAGAGAGAACTTCGTTCATACTTGAGAAAGGTTTCATTGTATTTAAAATAAAATGAGAAAGAAAGTTGTCATGCGAATATATGTATTTACATATATGACAATCTTTTCGTCTGTTCGTAATGTATCAAAATAATGAGAATAAAATGATTACTGTATAGTTATTAATAAATAACAGACATACAAATATGGCAAAGCTGATAGAATGAAGTCAAATGAATGAGAAAAACGCAGAAGGAAATACACTGCACCGAAAAAGAACATCGGAACACAAGGATAACTTACGAGAGCTCTTGATGAGTTTGGAAAGACCTCCCTCTCCCACCCCCCTCTGAAATTAAAAGTAGGCGAGGCCAACCCTGGATGGTGGAGAGGGAGAGAAAGAAGATGAAAATGCTCACTTGCTCCAAAAGCTCATCTCTTTCTCGAAGCGTTGCCACACCATCTTTCCATACCTTCCGAGGCCGATGGAGACCAGACAGAAGCAGATGCTTCTCGGAACCTTCACAGTTCAGAAGAAGAAAAAAAAAAAAAATTTGGGGGCCTCCGTATATCCTGGAAAGGAACACTGAGAACGTTCTTGTTTCTTTACATGTCAGCCCGGAAAAATGCCTAGCCAATTTTTTCAAAGGTGTTACTTTTTCCCTCATATATATATGTAAGGAGATGAAAAATATATTGTTTGATGTATTCTATTACTAAAACAGTTGAATATTACTTCGGGGCAAGTATGTATGTATGTTATTTTCTATAGTTTTTCAACGTTTTTGTGGCCATACGAATAACTTAACAACGGTTTTTGTGATGAAATTATACGTCTCCTAAGTTATCCCGCTATTAAATATTAGAAACTAAAATTAAATAAATAGATAGATAAAGCTATCCGCAAAAATTATATATATTTATAAATCAATGATTAAAACATACCTTCTTAACCCTGCGTTACTCCCCTGGGGTGTTTTGGCACGCCAATTTTGCTTAAGTGCTTGTAATTACTAATAGGCTACTTATTTCTTTTTCTCCCTCCTAGTACTCTCCTGACTCAAGAAGGGTGTGTCACATGTAGTGTTGCTTAGTTGTGGGTCAGTTGTCTTGGGAGCTAGACGTCGTTTTGGCCTTCTGGGGTGTTCAATCACCCCACCACACTAACGCAGGGTTGTTTTTATGACTTATATACTCTTTTTTTGTTTCCAATGGGACATGAAAATGTGCATATTATGCATCTGCCAGACGAGCACCACCCCCCCCTCCCAACCAAAAAAAAAAGCCAAAAATTGATGGATGGAAGGGAAAAGATAAAACAACATGGTGGAAGAAGAATGTTCCGAAACTGCTAGGTCGTACCCGTTCTAGCAATGTTATCAAATTTACACCAGGACTAAAAGGACCAGCTCTAAAAGCCAATTCTCCTGCAGACTTTTGGGGAGTCTTCATCACTCCAGAAATAATTGGTTTATTAGTAGAGCATCTTGATCATCGCTATGCAGAAAGGGAAGTATGCTCAGTCCTACAGAACAAAAAACACAAATGTTATCGAAATGAAGGCGCTTATGTTAGCCGGTACATATCATGCTAGCAGGCTGCACCTTGCTGATATTTGGAAAGCAGATGGTAGTGGTATCGAGGTGTTCAGGCTGACAATGTCACTAGATCGCTTTCATTTTCTGTTATGTTGTCTACGATTGGACGACAAAGCAACACGCAAAGAAAGAAAGAGGGTGGATAAGCTTGCCCCAGTTAGGCACATATTTCATATGTTTGTAGAAAATTGCAAAAAGAACTACACCCCATCAGAATTTGTGACTATAGATGAAATGCTTGTAGCCTTTAGGGGCCATTGTCCTTTTAGGCAGTATATCCCCAGCAAACCAGCCAAATATGGCATCAAAATACATGCACTGTGTGATGCAAAAACATTCTATGTATGTAACATGGAGATATATGCCGGAACACAGCCAGATGGGCCATTCAAGGCTGACAAGCAATACAATTCATCACAAAATGGTGTATCCTGTGGGTATTTTCAAAGTAAATGTGATCTGAATCAGCGTTTTGGTAGTTTTTCCTTAGTTTTATAATTTATTTTGTCGTACTATTCTATATCAATATCAATCAGCTACAAGCGATTCAAACTGTTCAACAGGGATTGTAGATATATCCTGAACCAGCAGTATGACTATATTTTACATAATAGTAACACTATAAATATTTTTGTATTGGGGTGAGTAAATACCCCAGGGGAGTACTCACGTTTGGAAACCCCAGCAAAGTAACGAAGGGTTAAGCTCCGTTCATCTTCAATGAGGCAGAAGTAAGTGAAAAACAATGATTCTTAGCTGATTTAGTCCATTCTTGTCTATTTGACAATTTCCTTCGTTTACCTGTATGCTGAAGGTCACTGGAAGACACAAAACATACAGATTAGTCACAACTCCTAGAGATTAAAACTTCATTAAGTTCTGGGACATCTTGAAAAAGCAGGATAAAAGAATACGTCCTTTCCAATATAAAAATGTGTAAAATAGTGTTACTTTTAATGCCTAAGTTGTGATTCCAAAAAGACTTTCACAGTTTCGAACCTTGGAGGAATAATATTTCGAACGCAGTTTGGACAAATGTATTCATTTACATGAGCTGTATGAAGTTAGATACAAAGAAGATAAGTTGAATAGCAGAGACGACATTACTCTGGCAAGTATCCCACCCAATGAAATATTCCTGTAATTGATAGTGATTCATTACGTTCGCAAATGAAGAACTAGATGTTTCGGAGACTAGTGGACTGTGAACGAACTTATTCTATTTATTTTTTTCTCGCATCATTCAGTCTTTATCCTTATATAACATATATACATACTTGACCCAAAGTAATATTTCAACAGTTTTAGTCATAGAATCCACCAAACAATATATTTGACATTTTTACTACGGAAGATGCTTATATCTAGAAGCAAATGTTGTTGCCAAATTTTGCGTAATTTGTGAGTATTTATAAATAAACTACAAGATATAAGGCATATATAATTATACTAACAGAACATGAAGTCTTCAAAACATAAATAAATTAACTCACATAGAATATATGAGGAAATTCCGTGACAACAAGGCATTACAGAAACACAAGCGTGAAAAAATACTTTTGCATGGCAGCATTAGCTATATGGAATATTAATGAATAATGAAAGCTCCTGCGTCAACTCGGTAGTTCAGTTACCTTCCTTTTAGTCCCCAAAAAAGTTAATTACTGAAATACATGAACCTTTGGGATGTCTGAGATGAGTCGAATTGAATTAGATACAGAATTTAGGCCAAATGGCAGTAAAAGGTTTGAAAGGTGTAACAGGAGGAAAAGAATCAATTACTGGGATAGGGTGGAGAGTAAGATGGAAGAAAGAGCATATGAAAGGAGGTACAGTAAAAGGAACGAAAGGGGTTGCAGCTAGGGGCCGAAGGCACACTGTAGAGAAACTTGAGTAATGACTACATTGCACTGCTTGAGGCGCACTGACAGCACTGGAGGACATGGTTGAGCCTTCTGGGTAAAATATCTTAGTTTCCACACGGCTCAGGAGACAAGTTAGAAAAAATATCTAGACGGATAATCTATATCCTACACAAAGTAGTATTAGGCCAACAAAACATTAAAGTAATTTCTAAGAAAATTTCTTATTCTAACTTAAGTCGGTATATTCCCAAATTCCAGAAAAAGATTTCTTCAAAACAAAAGGCTTAAAGAGGTTGGACAGCTAAATTTGACAAGTAATTGGCAGAAACAATAGCAGGTGATGATCGAAGAAACGATGCAAAGTACGTTTAGTGTAAACTTAAATCTTAGGAGGACCAATTGTCTTAGAAATCGTAATCCACAAACTTTAATAGAAAGAATTATTTGATTAAATGTAAAACATTTAGTGAAGTCATTAAACTTGACGGGAGTGCCTACACACATTCTCAAATGGTGTATACAATTTTATCGATGAAGACAGAGAGAGAGAGAGAGAGAGAGAGAGAGAGAGGAGAGAGAGAGAGAGAGAGAGAGAGAGAGAGAGAGAGAGAGAATAAAAGATTTATATCTGAAGCCACGAAAAGAGAATAAAAAAGGCAGAACTTTTTGCGAGAGAGCTTGACTTCCGGAAGTTTAATTGAAGGCGCGGTAGAAAAAAGAAGTGGAAGAGAGAGAGAGAGAGAGAGAGAGAGAGAGAGAGAGAGAGAGAGAGAGAGAGAGAGAGAATCCAGACTGATATTGATCATAAGTTAGCGTTGATAAATTCTAGTAGTTCATGGTATGAAGCCCAACTCAAAGGGAATGATCTTGTAGAAAACATAAATTGGAAAGTGAAGAAACAGAATGGTTATCGTGAAAATCTAATTATTTATCAAATTTCGATAAACGCTCTTGCATTCTTTGGATGACAGGGACAGAGGATTAAATAAATGTTGCGAATTTCGCAAAATACTAATCATCTCGTCATATTTTCAATGCAAAGATTACGTAGTTAACAGTTAAGCCTTCTGTACGTTCATTCCGAATAAAATTTAATTTAGCTTATTGGCTATCATACCCAAAAGAGCCAGACACCAAAAAAGAAAAAAAAATTAGAAACCACTTTATCGTAAACTTTGGATCTTCCTTCTACAAAAACAGCCTGACTATGATGCACAAAATAGCATTAAAATCTAATCCACGTGCACTTAGGATTTGTCTTACAAAGGCAGCATAATAGCTTAGGCTTCTTTGCACTCCCTGTCAGGGAATCTTTGCAAAAGTACGTACATACAGGAAAAAAAACACAAGAACAGACTTGCACTCACATACAAATAAAACTGACACATGTCTGTGTAAAACTATTTTTACTTAATGTGCTTGGAGCTAAAATTAAACATAATTATGAATAAATCCTCCATGCACTTTTATAATGTTTTCTCACAAATTGTCAGTTTTCCTTAAAAAGATAAAAATTCTCTAATTGTGTTCATCCTCCAGCTGCCAAAATTTTTATGAACTCCTGTACCTCCATTCTCACCCCAACATCTCAGTGAGGTACCCGCATAGAAGACTCATCAAAGCATGGTAAATACTTTGTCATCTCCTTTCAGCCTTAGCTGCTCCCTTGCTGCCTAGATGATAAGGTCCTTTTTCTCGCCTACTCAGCCATTTTTATGCATCATTTCGTCTTGCCGAAGAAAACCGCAAACTTCCCAGTCTTTTCGGAAAATTATATATATATATATATGACTGGTAAAAAAAAAAAAAAAAAAAAAAAACATATATATATAT
>NC_087201.1:153891286-153928786 GCF_015104395.2 Macrobrachium nipponense | reverse complement strand
AGAATGAAATCCATTTGGTTTGCTGATTTATAGAATAGTTTTTACTAACCATCATACAGCAGGTTACCTAGAGCTCCTGGAAGAGCTTAACGTAAATGTCATAGATCTACGATTTCAAAGGTTTCCAAACCTCATATTATCAAATAAATAGAGTTTGGAAGAGCTAAGTGTAAATTTCGACATGTGAACTTGAACCTTTAAGCCTTTGACATTTAATAGCCAGTTAATGATTCGTATTTTTTCGTGTTTAAATCGTCTCACTGATAATGCGATTTGCTTATAAAAAACAGATAAGCTCTCTCAATTAGTTCGTTAAAAGGAATAAAACCTTTTGTCTCAGGATTTAGCTAAAACAAAGATTTACTGGATATACAATTGTTGTTTACCTATATGTAATATTAGGAAAACATTTAATGCATTCTATAATAATACAATTTTTTTTTATATGACGAGCATTTTGAAGAATTTAATAGCTTTGTTCAATGAAAAAATGTACGCTGGACTTTGGCCTTTACTGATATGCATCAGTAGGATGCTAGAAATTTGTGCTTCTGCTCTCACCAGATAGAGCATTAATCGTCTCTGCAGTCGTTAAACACAGTAATCTTTCATTCACGAGCCGTTTCATTAGTGCTGCTCATCATTATTGATCATTACCTTAATCTAGGACGTTGCTCCAATGGGCAATTTCAGCGAGAGCCAATTTGAATTGGCGCCGAAGACATTTTGCAGAAGTGCTTGATTTATCATATACAGAAGTAATATATGTCAAGATTTATCGTATGCGGAAGTAATATATGCCAATAATGAAAACAGGCTTTTTGATTACTATGCATCAATATAAAAAAAATATATAAAAATTAGTATGAATAAAGAGAAATACCCGTATGAACAGAATCAAGAAAAGGACCAGAATATTATAAAGGCACATGGATTATAAGATTGTGAGCATATATATATATATATATATATATATATATATATATATATATATATATATAGATATATATTATATATATATATAGGATATATATATATATATATATATATATATATATATAATATATATATATATATAATAACCGAGAATCCTAAATCTTGGTTCTTCCATTTTAAAATGTAGCAATGAACTAGAGCAGCTGGCAACTGGCAAAATCCCCCCCCCCCCTCTCTCTCTCTCTCCCTCTCTCCATTACCTAAGGCAATCAACTCAGACACGGAACTTACAAAAACATGCATTTATATAAAAGCAAAGTGTAAACCAAATAACTCAGGTTCTTAACAGAATGATTAATGAAATGTTAAACTAAAAAGTAAAGTTCAAATAACTCAGATAACCCTCGGTAATTACTCAAATAACTAACGTTAGTTTAGCCATAACATTAGGCATAGTCAATATAGTCAGTACACCAATTAAGTCACCATATTCAATACCCCTTGTCTCAGATCAGTTCCCCTTTCTCTGGATCAATTCCCCTTTCTCCAGATCAATTCCCCTTGTCTCCAGAACTGCCTGTTAGAAGACAGGAGAACACCTCGATATTATATAGAACATCTCTGAAATAAATATTCAAAAGACAATCAAGCCACATTTCAGCCAAAATAAATATGCTTACCCATTCAACACAGTATTCACAATCACTTCTCTTAAAGGATACTTTGCAGAAGCCATCTTGGCTCTGCCGCCTCAGTAATTATCTATCCCAATGGTAATCCTACATTCTCATTTTGTGGGAAAAGGCTCGCACACACGCACGAACTCGCACACAATGTCCACGCCCCAGGTAACTGCCTAGATCTAGTTACATAAGTCACCTCTGCAACCCGCCCCCCGTGCCATAAGCGGACAGGGACATCGCACTGATAACTACTAAGACAACAACTTTGACATCTTTTATGTAACACACACACACACACCACACACACACACATATATAATATTATATATATTAATAGATATATACATACAATATAGATAAATATAATATTATTATATATATATTATATATATTACTATATATAGTATTATAATATATATAAGATATTTAATAGATATATATAAGATAATATATATATATATATTATATATATATATATATATATACATATATATGTTTATATATATATCAAACTATATATATATATATATATAGATATATATATAGTATATATATGGACTGGTAAAAGTGTTCTGTAACAACAGAATTCCATCTAATAAAAGGAGCCCATAAAAACACCAAAATGTAGAGAGAAAAGTACTTATATTTCAGAGACTGCTGTCTCTCTCTTCAGGTATATGAATGAGAAAAGTTTACAGAAAAGGTGGTATTTATACCAAGAGATTCGTCCACAAGTAAGCCAATTTAGGTCACCCCCGCTGATAATCTTCCTTTAAATCTTCTTAAGAAGTTGGTTGAATGAACACTGCGTCGACGATGTCCGATGTCCAATTTCCTTTTGAGATGTTCATTACCTGCTTCTCTTTTATTAAGGGCCGATTCCATCATTTGACTCTTGTACCGGCAGTTGCTGCTATAAAATTACACGTGACATATTCCAGTTATTCTATGGTTATGTTCATTTATATGATTGAAAATAGCCGAGTTCTGTTGTCCATACCTAACTGACCGTTTGTGTTGTATTAATCTCTGGGGAAGTGATTTACCTGTAAATCCGATGTAAGATTGGTCACAGTCCTGGCATGGGATCTCATATACCCCAGAGTCTTTGGGCGGTGTCTTTTGTTGGACGTTAATCAGGGATTTGGCTAAGGTATTTGGGTAGGTAAATGCAAAAGGGTTGGATTTCCCAAGGGTGTGAGTTACTCTCTTAATCGTCTCCAGGTGGGGAATTTTTATTTTATTGGTTGGGTGGTCTCTGGTCTTGTCTTTAGGGGGGTCGGTAGAAAAATTACGTTTTGCTTTTGAATTGCTTTCTCAATTATATGGTCAGGATACATTAAAGATGAAAGTTGCTTGCGAATTAGTTCAAATTCTTTTTCCAGGAAATCTGGGGAACAAATTCGTAAGGCTCTTAAGAATAGGTTGCTAGCTAGACCTATCTTGATAGTATTGTCATGATAGCTAAAGTAGTGAATATGAAAGTGAGAACGTTGGTTTTCTGTATATGGTAAATTTGTATTCTGTCGTGTCTCTGATTATTAAAACATCAAGAAAAGGAATTTTGTTGTCTGTTTCCCATTCAACTTTAAATTTGATGCTGGGCACTAATGCGTTTAATTTTGAGAGGAATTCATTAAAGTTACCCCAACTTATTATCCCAAAATGTTAGTATGTCATCCACGTATCTCATCCACAGCATGTTTTTGGGTTTTATTGCATTTATTACTGTAGTTTCAAAGTATTCATGTACAGATTGGCTAAAATAGGAACTTAAAAGGACTACCCATACTACACCCGAATTTTTGCTTGTAGAATGATTCCCCGAATGAAAATACGTTATTAGATGCACATAATTCAACTAACTTATTATTTTGTCAAGTGCCAAAGGGAAATGATCTGAATAGGGGGATAATTTTTCTCTTAAAAACTGAAGAACGTCCTGTACTGGTACTTTTGTGAATAGGGAGTCTACGTCAAGGCTTAAAAGTTTTTTTATGTTGTGAAGTGGTATATGTGCTTCTCTGAATTTGTGACAAAAGTCTTCCGAATGTTTGATGTGACGGGAGAAAAAGTGCCTAAAAAGGAGAAAGGAGGCCAGCTAACCATTTAGAAATTTTGTAATTGAAAGCTCCGGCGCATGAAACGATGGGTCTGAATGGAAGATTGTCTTTGTGAGTTTTGGGAAGACCATAAAAGTAGGGTAATTTAGGATTAATTACTTTAAATTTCTCTAATAGTTCAATACTCTTTTGTCTTGGCCAATTAATCTTACTTTCCGAAAAAATTCTGTGGGAACGTTCTGAAGGGGATTTTTCGTCAGTTTTCGTAAGTATTTGTGTCGCTAAGGAGCTGGTTGATTTTGTCGAGTAGAAGTCTTTGTCCATTATTACAATTTGCCGTCTTTGTCGGATCTACTTATTATAACATCTAACTTTTTAGCGAGTGGATGGCTATCATGAATCTGCGGGAACAGGATATTTCTTATGAAGGTCAGTTAAAGCATTTAGTAACACTAAACCATTTTAAAACATATCTCTTCACGGCTGTAGTTTTTGTCAGATATGAATTTATCAAAAGCCACTATGAAGTCTAGGTTGTTTTTTGCGGTCTGGCATTAGGGCAAAGGATAAGCCTAAATTTAAAACTACAAATGTTGATTTACAGTAAGGGGGTGTTGGATAAGTTTAAAACTTTGTCTTGTTGTTCAAGATTATTCCATGCGCTATTATCTATTAGGTTGTTTAACTTGCGTAAAAGTCTGTTGGAATGAGTCACGCTATTATAGGCAAGCAATGTCGGAACAGAATGAAATCAGATACCTGTATACGTGGTCCGTAGTGAGGAGGCGAAGATTAGATTGAGTTCCATATATCACTCTGCGTAGCACGAAGATGTCGTTTCTCGTATTGGTGATTCTTTCTTCCAGGAAAATCTTGTGTGATAGAGGGAAGGGGTTTGATTGCAGAGTCCATCTCCCGAATCCGTACATTTTTGGAAGTACTTGTTCTTTGAGGCATTCTTCAAAAAGTGTTTTTGGTTTTTCAGCCGGTGTAGTCTGTTCAGTTCTTTTTCAAACTTGCGGAAAACTGGCTTGACTTCTGGAAGTGAGTGAAGAATCGTGGAAAGGCGGTTGAATTCCATAATGGCTGACAATGACTGGTAAAAGTCTCGTACAACAGATTCCATCTAATAAAAGAGCCCATAAAAACACCAAAATGTAGAGAGAAAAGTACTATATTTCAGAGACTGCTGTCTCTCTCTTCAGGTATATGAATGAGAAAAGTTTACAGAAAAGGTGGTATTTATACAAGAGATTCGTCCACAAGTAAGCCAATTTTAGGTCACCCCCGCTGATAATCTTCCTTTAATCTTTTGGTGTTTTTATGGGCTCCTTTTATTAGATGGAATTCTGTTGTTACAGAACACTTTTACCAGTCATTGTCAGCCCATTATGGAATTCAAACCGCCTTTCCACGATTCTTCACTCACTTCCAGAAGTCAAGCCAGTCTTTCCGCAAGTGTTTGAAAAAGAACTGAACAGACTACACCGGCTGAAAAACCAAAAAACACTTTTTGGAAGAATGCCTCAAAGAACAAGTACTTCCAAAAATGTACGGATTCGGGAGATGGACTCTGCAATCAAAACCCCTTCCCTCTATCACACAAGATTTTCTGGAAGGAAAGAAAGAATCACCAATACGAGAAACGACATCTTCGTGCTACGCAGAGTGATATATGGAACTCAATCTAATCTTCGCCTCCTCACTACGGACCACGTATACAGGTATCTGATTTCATTCTGTTCCGACATTGCTGCCTATAATAGCGTGACTCATTCCAACAGACTTTTACGCAAGTTAAACAACCTAATAGATAATAGCGCATGGAATAATCTTGAACAACAAGACAAAGTTTTAAACTTATCCAACACCCCCTTACTGTAAATCAACATTTAGTTTTTAAATTTAGGCTTATCCTTTGCCCTAATGCCAGACCGCAAAAACAACCTAGACTTCATAGTGCTTTTGATAAATTCATATCTGACAAAAACTACAGCCGTGAAGAGATATGTTTAAAAGGAGTGTTACTAAATGCTTAACTGACCTTCATAAGAAATATCCTGTTCCCCGCAGATTCATGATAGCCATCCACTCGCTAAAAAAGTTAGATGCTATAATAAGTAGATCCGACAAAGACGGCAAAATGTAATAATGGACAAAGACTTCTACCGCCTCGACAAAAATCAACCAGCTCCTTAGCGACACAAATACTTACGAAAAACTGACGAAAAATCACCCTTCAGAACGTTCCCACAGGAATTTTTTCGGAAAGTAAGATTAATTGGCCAAGACAAAAAGAGTATTGAACTATTAGAGAAATTTAAGTAATTAATCCTAAATTACCCTACTTTTATGGTCTTCCAAAACTCACAAAGACAATCTTCCATTCAGACCCATCGTTTCATGCGCCGGAGCTTTCAATTACAAAATTTCTAAATGGTTAGCTGTCCTCCTTTCTCCTTTTTTAGGCACTTTTTCTCCCAGTCACATCAAACATTCGGAAGACTTTTGTCACAAATTCAGAGAAGCACATATACCACTTCACAACATAAAACTTTTAAGCCTTGACGTAGACTCCCTATTCACAAAAGTACCAGTACAGGACGTTCTTCAGTTTTTTAAGAGAAAAATTATCCCCCTATTCAGATCATTTCCCTTTGGCACTTGACAAAATAATAAAGTTAGTTGAATTATGTGCATCTAATAACGTATTTTCATTCGGGGAATCATTCTACAAGCAAAAATTCGGGTGTAGTATGGGTAGTCCTTTAAGTCCTATTTTAGCCAATCTGTACATGGAATACTTTGAAACTACAGTAATAAATGCAATAAAACCCAAAAACATGCTGTGGATGAGATACGTGGATGACATACTAACATTTTGGGATAATAAGTGGGGTAACTTTAATGAATTCCTCTCAAAATTAAACGCATTAGTGCCCAGCATCAAATTTAAAGTTGAATGGGAAACAGACAACAAAATTCCTTTTCTTGATGTTTTAATAATCAGAGACACGACAGAATACAAATTTACCATATACAGAAAACCAACGTTCTCACTTTCATATATTCACTACTTTAGCTATCATGACAATACTATCAAGATAGGTCTAGCTAGCAACCTATTCTTAAGAGCCTTACGAATTTGTTCCCCAGATTTCCTGGAAAAAGAATTTGAACTAATTCGCAAGCAACTTTCATCTTTAATGTATCCTGACCATATAATTGAGAAAGCAATTCAAAAAGCAAACGTAATTTTCTACCGACCCCCTAAAGACAAGACCAGAGACACACCCAACAATAAAATAAAAATTCCCCACCTGGAGACGATTAAGAGAGTAACTCACACCCTTGGGAAATCCAACCCTTTTGCATTTACCTACCCAAATACCTTAGCCAAATCCCTGATTAACGTCCAACAAAAGACACCGCCCAAAGACTCTGGGGTATATGAGATCCCATGCCAGGACTGTGACCAATCTTACATCGGATTTACAGGTAAATCACTTCCCCAGAGATTAATACAACACAAACGGTCAGTTAGGTATGGACAACAGAACTCGGCTATTTTCAATCATATAAATGAAACATAACCATAGAATAAACTGGAATATGTCACGTGTAATTTATAGCAGCAACTGCCGGTACAAGAGTCAAATGATGGAATCGGCCTTAATAAAAGAGAAGCAGGTAATGAACATCTCAAAAGGAAATTGGACATCGGACATCGTCGACGCAGTGTTCATTCAAACCAACGCTTAAGAAGATTAAAGGAAGATTACAGCGGGGTGACCTAAATTGGCTTACTTGTGGGACGAATCTCTTGGTATAAAATACACCTTTTCTGTAAACTTTTCTCATTCATATACCTGAAGAGAGAGACAGCAGTCTCTGAAAATATAGTACTTTTCTCTCTACATTTTGGTGTTTTTAGAGGGCTCCTTTTATTAGATGGAATTCTGTTGTTACAGAACACTTTTACCAGTCATTGTCAGCCCATTATGGAATTCAACCGCCTTTCCACGATTCTTCACTCACTTCCAGAAGTCAAGCCAAGTTTCCGCAAGTTTGAAAAGAACTGAACAGACTACACCGGCTGAAAAACCAAAAACACTTTTTGGAAGAATGCCTCAAAGAACAAGTACTTCCAAAAATGTACGGATTCGGAGATGGACTCTGCAATCAAACCCCTTCCCTCTATCACACAAGATTTTCCTGGAAGAAAGAATCACCAATACGAGAAACGACATCTTCGTGCTACGCAGAGTGATATATGGAACTCAATCTAATCTTCGCTCTCACTACGGACCACGTATACAGGTATCTGATTTCATTCTGTTCCGACATTGCTGCCTATAATAGCGTGACTCATTCCAACAGACTTTTACGCAAGTTAAACAACCTAATAGATAATAGCGCATGGAATAATCTTGAACAACAAGACAAAGTTTTAAACTTATCAACTACCCCCCTTACTGTAAATCAACATTTAGTTTTAAATTTAGGCTTATCCTTTGCCCTAATGCCAGACCGCAAAAACAACCTAGACTTCATAGTGGCTTTTGATAAATTCATATCTGACAAAAACTACAGCCGTGAAGAGATATGTTTAAAAGGAGTGTTACTAAATGCTTTAACTGACCTTCATAAGAAATATCCTGTTCCCGCAGATTCATGATAGCCATCCACTCGCTAAAAAAGTTAGATGTTATAATAAGTAGATCCGACAAAGACGGCAAAATTGTAATAATGGACAAAGACTTCTACCTCGACAAAATCAACCAGCTCCTTAGCGACACAAATACTTACGAAAAACTGACGAAAAATCCCCTTCAGAACGTTCCCACAGAATTTTTTCGGAAAGTAAGATTAATTGGCCAAGACAAAAAGAGTATTGAACTATTAGAGAAATTTAAAGTAATTAATCCTAAATTACCTACTTTATGGTCTTCCCAAAACTCACAAAGACAATCTTCCATTCAGACCCATCGTTCATGCGCCGGAGCTTTCAATTACAAAATTTCTAAATGGTTAGCTGGCCTCCTTTCCTCCTTTTTTAGGCGGCACTTTTTCTCCCCAGTCACATCAAACATTCGGAAGACTTTTGTCACAAATTCAGAGAAGCACATATACCACTTCACAACATAAAACTTTTAAGCCTTGACGTAGACTCCCTATTCACAAAGTACCAGTACAGGACGTTCTTCAGTTTTTAAGAGAAAAATTATCCCCCTATTCAGATCATTTCCCTTGGCACTTGACAAAATAATAAAGTTAGTTGAATTATGTGCATCTAATAACGTATTTTCATTCGGGGAATCATTCTACAAGCAAAAATTCGGGTGTAGTATGGGTAGTCCTTTAAGTCCTATTTTAGCCAATCTGTACATGGAATACTTTGAAACTACAGTAATAAATGCAATAAAACCAAAAACATGCTGTGGATGAGATACGTGATGACATACTAACATTTTGGATAATAAGTGGGGTAACTTTAATGAAATTCCTCTCAAAATTAAACGCATTAGTGCCCAGCATCAAATTTAAAGTTGAATGGGAAACAGACAACAAAATTCCTTTTCTTGATGTTTAATAATCAGAGACACGACAGAATACAAATTTACCATATACAGAAAACCACGTTCTCACTTTCATAATATTCACTACTTAGCTATCATGACAATACTATCAAGATAGGTCTAGCTAGCAACCTATTTCTTAAGAGCCTTACGAATTTGTTCCCCAGATTTCCTGGAAAAAGAATTTGAACTAATTCGCAAGCAACTTTCATCTTTAATGTATCCTGACCATATAAATTGAGAAAGCAATTCAAAAAGCAAACGTAATTTTCTACCGACCCCCTAAAGACAAGACCAGAGACACACCCAACAATAAAATAAAAAAAAATTCCCCACCTGGAGACGATTAAGAGAGTACTCACACCCTTGGGAATCCAACCCTTTTGCATTTACCTACCCAAATACCTTAGCCAAATCCCTGATTAACGTCCAACAAAAGACAACCCGCCCAAAGACTCTGGGGTATATGAGATCCCATGCCAGGACTGTGACCAATCTTACATCGGATTTACAGGTAAATCACTTCCCCAGAGATTAAATACACACAAAACGGTCAGTTAGTATGGACAACAGAACTCGGCTATTTTCAATCATATAAATGAACATAACCATAGAATAAACTGGAATATGTCACGTGTAATTTATAGCAGCAACTGCCGGTACAAGAGTCAAATGATGGAATCGGCCTTAATAAAAGAGAAGCAGGTAATGAACATCTCAAAAGGAAATTGGACATCGGACATCGTCGACGCAGTGGTTCATTCAAACCAACGCTTAAGAAGATTAAAGGAAGATTATCAGCGGGGGTGACCTAAATTGGGCTTACTTGTGGGACGAATCTCTTGGTATAAATACCACCTTTTCTGTAAACTTTTCTCAATTCATATACCTGAAGAGAGAGACAGCAGTCTCTGAAATATAGTACTTTCTCTCTACATTTTGGTGTTTTTATGGGCTCCTTTTATTAGATGGAATTCTGTTGTTACAGAACACTTTTACCATCATTGTCAGCCCATTATGGGAATTCAACCGCCTTTCCACGATTCTTCACTCACTTCCAGAAGTCAAGCCAGTTTTCCGCAAGTTTGAAAAAAGGAAACTGGAACAGACTACACCGGCTGCCAAAAAACCAAAAACACTTTTGGAAGAATGCCTCAAAGAACAAGTACTTCCAAAAAATGTACGGATTCGAGATGGACTCTGCAATCAAACCCTTCCCTCTATCACACAAGATTTTCCTGGAAGAAAGAATCACCAATACGAGAAACGACATCTTCGTGCTACGCAGAGTGATATATGGAACTCAATCTAATCTTCGCCTCCTCACTACGGACCACGTATACAGGTATCTGATTTCATTCTGTTCCGACATTGCTGCCTATAATAGCGTGACTCATTCAACAGACTTTTACGCAAGTTAAACAACCTAATAGATAAATAGCGCATGGAATAATCTTGAACAACAAGACAAAGTTTTCAACTTATCCAACACCCCCCTTACTGTAAATCAACATTTAGTTTTAAATTTAGGCTTATCCTTTGCCCTAATGCCAGACGCAAAAACAACCTAGACTTCATAGTGGCTTTTGATAAATTCATATCTGACAAAAACTACAGCCGTGAAGAGATATGTTTAAAAGGAGTGTTACTAAATGCTTTAACTGACCTTCATAAGAAATATCCTGTTCCCCGCAGATTCATGATAGCCATCCACTCGCTAAAAAAGTTAGATGTTATAATAAGTAGATCCGACAAAGACAGGCAAAATTGTAATAATGGACAAAGACTTCTACCTCGACAAAATCAACCAGCTCCTTAGCGACACAAATACTTACGAAAAACTGACGAAAAATCCCCTTCAGAACGTTCCCACAGAATTTTTTCGGAAAGTAAGATTAATTGGCCAAGACAAAAGAGTATTGAACTATTAGAGAAATTTAAAGTAATTAATCCTAAATTACCCTACTTTTATGGTCTTCCCAAAACTCACAAAGACAATCTTCCATTCAGACCCATCGTTTCATGCGCCGGAGCTTTCAATTACAAAATTTCTAAATGGTTAGCTGGCCTCCTTTCTCCTTTTTTAGGCACTTTTTCTCCCAGTCACATCAAACATTCGGAAGACTTTTGTCACAAATTCAGAGAAGCACATATACCACTTCACAACATAAAAACTTTTAAGCCTTGACGTAGACTCCTATTCACAAAGTACCAGTACAGGACGTTCTTCAGTTTTTAAGAGAAAAATTATCCCCCTATTCAGATCATTTCCTTGGCACTTGACAAAATAATAAAGTTAGTTGAATTATGTGCATCTAATAACGTATTTTCATTCGGGGAATCATTCTACAAGCAAAAATCGGGTGTAGTATGGGTAGTCTTTAAGTCCTATTTTAGCCAATCTGTACATGGAATACTTGAAACTACAGTAATAAATGCAATAATAAACCCAAAAACATGCTGTGGATGAGATACGTGGATGACATACTAACATTTGGGATAATAAAAGTGGGGTAACTTTAATGAATTCCTCCTCAAAATTAAACGCATTAGTGCCCAGCATCAAATTTAAAGTTGAATGGGAAACAGACAACAAAATTCCTTTTCTTGATGTTTTAATAATCAGAGACACGACAGAATACAAATTTACCATATACAGAAAACCAACGTTCTCACTTTCATATATTCACTACTTTAGCTATCATGACAATACTATCAAGATAGGTCTAGCTAGCAACCTATTCTTAAGAGCCTTACGAATTTGTTCCCCAGATTTCCTGGAAAAAGAATTTGAACTAATTCGCAAGCAACTTTCATCTTTAATGTATCCATGACCATATAATTGAGAAAGCAATTTCAAAAAGCAAACGTAATTTCTACCGACCCCCTAAAGACAAGACCAGAGACACACCCAACAATAAAATAAAAATTCCCCACCTGGAGACGATTAGAGTAACTCACACCTTGGGAAATCAACCCTTTTGCATTTACCTACCAAATACCTTAGCCAAATCCTGATTAACGTCCAACAAAAGACACCGCCCAAAGCTCTGGGGTATATGAGATCCCATGCCAGGACTGTGACCAATCTTACATCGGATTTACAGGTAAATCACTTCCCCAGAGATTAATACAACACAAACGGTCAGTTAGGTATGGACAACAGAACTCGGCTATTTTCAATCATATAAATGAACATAACCATAGAATAAACTGGAATATGTCACGTGTAATTTATAGCAGCAACTGCCGGTACAAGAGTCAAATGATGGAATCGGCCTTAATAAAAGAGAAGCAGGTAATGAACATCTCAAAAGGAAATTGGACATCGGACATCGTCGACGCAGTGTTCATTCAACCAACGCTTAAGAAGATTAAAGGAAGATTATCAGCGGGGGTGACCTAAATTGGCTTACTTGTGGACGAATCTCTTGGTATAAATACCACCTTTTCTGTAAACTTTTCTCATTTCATATACCTGAAGAGAGAGACAGCAGTCTCTGAAATATAGTACTTTTCTCTCTACATTTTGGTGTTTTTATGGGCTCCTTTTATTAGATGGGAATTCTGTTGTTACAGAACACTTTTACCAGTCATTGTCAGCCCATTATGGAATTCAACCGCCTTTCCACGATTCTTCACTCACTTCCAGAAGTCAAGCCAGTTTTCCGCAAGTTTGAAAAGAACTGAACAGACTACACGGCTGAAAACCAAAAACACTTTTTGGAAGAATGCCTCAAAGAACAAGTACTTCCAAAATGTACGGATTCGGGAGATGGACTCTGCAATCAAACCCCTTCCTCTATCACACAAGATTTTCCTGGAAGAAAGAATCACCAATACGAGAAACGACATCTTCGTGCTACGCAGAGTGATATATGGAACTCAATCTAATCTTCGCCTCCTCACTACGGACCACGTATACAGGTATCTGATTTCATTCTGTTCCGACATTGCTGCCTATAATAGCGTGACTCATTCCAACAGACTTTTACGCAAGTTAAACAACCTAATAGATAATAGCGCATGGAAATAATCTTGAACAACAAGACAAAGTTTTTAAACTTATCCAACACCCCCCTTACTGTAAATCAACATTTAGTTTTTAAATTTAGGCTTATCCTTTGCCCTAATGCCAGACCGCAAAAACAACCTAGACTTCATAGTGGCTTTTGATAAATTCATATCTGACAAAAACTACAGCCGTGAAGAGATATGTTTAAAAGGAGTGTTACTAAATGCTTTAACTGACCTTCATAAGAAATATCCTGTTCCCGCAGATTCATGATAGCCATCCACTCGCTAAAAAAGTTAGATGTTATAATAAGTAGATCCGACAAAGACGGCAAAAATTGTAATAATGGACAAAGACTTCTACCTCGACAAAATCAACCAGCTCCTTAGCGACACAAATACTTACGAAAAACTGACGAAAAATCCCCTTCAGAAACGTTCCCACAGAATTTTTTCGGAAAGTAAGATTAATTGGCCAAGACAAAAAGAGTATTGAACTATTAGAGAAATTTAAAGTAATTAATCCTAAATTACCCTACTTTTATGGTCTTCCCAAAACTCCACAAAGACAATCTTCATTCAGACCCATCGTTTCATGCGCCGGAGCTTTCAATTACAAAATTTCTAAATGGTTAGCTGGCCTCCTTTCTCCTTTTTAGGCACTTTTTCTCCCAGTCACATCAAACATTCGGAAGACTTTTGTCACAAATTCAGAGAAGCACATATACCACTTCACAACATAAAACTTTTAAGCCTTGACGTAGACTCCCTATCACAAAAAGTACCAGATTACAGGACGTTCTTCAGTTTTTAAGAGAAAAATTATACCCCCTATTCAGATCATTTCCTTTGGCACTTGACAAAATAATAAAGTTAGTTGAATTATGTGCATCTAATAACGTATTTTCATTCGGGAATCATTCTACAAGCAAAAATTCGGGTGTAGTATGGGTAGTCCTTTAAGTCCTATTTTAGCCAATCTGTACATGGAATACTTTGAAACTACAGTAATAAATGCAATAAAACCCAAAAACATGCTGTGGATGAGATACGTGGATGACATATAACATTTTGGGATAAATAAGTGGGGTAACTTTAATGAATTCCTCTCAAAATTAAACGCATTAGTGGCCCAGCATCAAATTTAAAGTTGAATGGGAAACAGACAACAAAATTCCTTTTCTTGATGTTTTAATAATCAGAGACACGACAGAATACAAATTTACCATATACAGAAAACCAACGTTCCTCACTTTCATATATTCACTACTTTAGCTATCATGACAATACTATCAAGATAGGTCTAGCTAGCAACCTATTCTTAAGAGCCTTACGAATTTGTTCCCCAGATTTCCTGGAAAAAGAATTGAACTAATTCGCAAGCAACTTTCATCTTTAATGTATCCTGACCATATAATTGAGAAAGCAATTCAAAAAGCAAACGTAATTTTCTACCGACCCCCTAAAGACAAGACCAGAGACACACCCAACAATAAAATAAAAATTCCCCACCTGGAGACGATTAAGAGAGTAACTCACACCCTTGGGAAATCCAACCCTTTTGCATTTACCTACCCAAAGACCTTAGCCAAATCCCTGATTAACGTCAACAAAAGGACACCGCCCAAAGACTCTGGGGTATATGAGATCCCATGCCAGGACTGTGACCAATCTTACATCGGATTTACAGGTAAATCACTTCCCCAGAGATTATACAACACAACGGTCAGTTAGGTATGGACAACAGAACTCGGCTATTTTCAATCATATAAATGACATAACCATAGAATAAACTGGAATATGTCACGTGTAATTTATAGCAGCAACTGCCGGTACAAGAGTCAATGATGGAATCGGCCTTATAAAAGAGAAGCAGGTAATGAACATCTCAAAAGGAAATTGGACATCGGACATCGTCGACGCAGTGTTCATTCAACCAACGCTTAAGAAGATTAAAGGAAGATTATCAGCGGGGGTGGGGGTGACCTAAATTGGCTTACTTGTGGACGAATCTCTTGGTATAAATACCACCTTTTCTGTAAACTTTTCTCATTCATATACCTGAAGAGAGAGACAGCAGTCTCTGAAATATAGTACTTTTCTCTCTACATTTTGGTGTTTTTATGGGCTCCTTTTATTAGATATATATATATATATATATATATATATATATATATATATATATATATATATATATATATATGTATGATATTATACACATATATATATATAGTATATATATATATATATATATATATATATATATATATATATATATATATATATATATATATATATATATATAGATTGTGTGTGTGTGTGTGTATGTGTGTGTGTGTGTGTGTGTTTTATATATATATATATATATATATATATATATATATATATATATATATATATATATATATATATATATATATATATATATATTATATATATATATATATATATATATATTATATATATATATATATATAATATATATATATATATATCATATCATATCATATCATATCATATCATATCATATCATATTAATATTAAACTTTCAAATAAGATGCTCTAGAGAGCATAACGTTACAGAAGTCATGGCTACATATAGAAGCTTGCTGATGATTTATATATTTAATTATGAAAACTGCGTTTGTATAATATGAGCACTGTAAGTCTTATGGTAATTTTATGTTCGCCTATATTTTACTGTTATGGTTTGGGAATCCGTTACTTTCGTTTAATAAAAACGCAACAAGAATATTTTGAAAACAGTAAAAACATTTTGTGAATATTTCCGTCTTGCTTATCTAAAATATAACATTGCCTCTTGATAAACGTGCTTAGTTTTTGAAAACTCTAGTACTTCGGTCACTCCATTTTGGTAGAAAAAAGTACGCTGTTCAAAACCTCTTCATTACTGAATGTTAAAACTATCCAATTGTTAAACTTTTACTAGGCATATGGTACTTCATTTGCCTCTTCCAGAGGTTGCCTCCTTTCATTCCATTCATTTTTTCAATTTAATGCCAACGAATCAGCAACGTTTGAACGCTCAAATGAATCGCCACCATTATAACTAACATTTAGGTTTCATTATCTATAATTGAATTATTTTTTCAAAAAAACTCTTCCCTTTTTCAACCTTTCTTTGCAAGGAAACAATAAATTTCTGAGACCGGAATTTAGAACCAGAATTTCCCCAAAATGTGCATATGTTTATATCGAAGAAGGGGCCGCTAGAAGTAGGTAACAGCAGAAAGAAAGAAAAATATTATAGAAGAGAACGCATTCGCAAGACCCGTCCTTAAATTTGGAGTAGAACTTACAATAATGATTTATTTTTATTTATGATCATTTAAACGATTACGACCATGGGGATTGTTCGGTAATAATGAAACAAAATGCAACTGAAACATGACATCGTTAATAAATGCAAAGGTATCTTCTTGCGAAAAATTGTAGCCAAGGCATTATTTTTACTATACTATTCATTTTCTCGTTTGCCCTTAAGGCATAGACTTGGGTAACGTGGTAAAAAAATTGTATTTGTGATTTGAACCAAATATGAATGTGGGTCGAAGGAAATCTAGATTTTTATTTTTTATAAAAATAATTTTTTTCAAGAAAACCGACTGAGGAAAGACTTTATGACAGGAGTTAGTCATTCATTTATGTCAGTTAGTTAATGCTATTCTTTTGTTTCTAAAAGCGAGTTACTAGTAAATTTTTATGATCAATATATTCTGTTAAAAAAAGGCACACAATAAGATACTATACTCTTTGTCTCGTAAGTAGCCATCTTGCTTGGTGAGTCGTACCCGCGTGAAGTCAGATTAATCAACAGATATCACAAGTTTAACATACGACTAGAATTTGAGAAATATCTAGAAGTGTTCGTGAACTATCGGTGATAAGATTAGTGTGAAAATAGTAGGATAAAGCGTCTTCTAAGTTAGTTTATCAAGTGTAATACTATAAATCAGAACAAGATGGCAGTAAGTTCCAACTGCGGGAAGAGGTGGCGTAATTTGGCGTGTCTAGCAGATTCGCAATACGATGAGGTAGCAGGAAGGGAACTGGCATTTCTCATCTATGAAATCAGCAACAGTCCTAACCAAAAAGATACAAAAGCATTCATAGATATATTAGAAGGATATAATCCTTCAAACTGGAACAAATTCTAATGAAAATATCTTGAAAATAATTGAAGAAGTTCCAAATAAAATCCAAGTGGTCAAGAGACTCATAAAGAAAATATACATAAACCAACATATTCCGACAAAGAAAATGAATAAGGTGAATCTTGTGAATATCCTAATTGATGCATTAGTAAAAAAAGAATGCCAAAAGCATGCAAACTGTGTAAGGTTTGGTTATAGCATAGTCAATCCACAAAACCTAATCAGAAAATGCTGCATGCAACATTCCGACCTCCCATCCACAGGTGTCTAGAGGTAATACAGATTTGAGAAAAGATACAAGAAAATTTTTTGTTCAACATGTCTATCATGGATAGACAATGTTATTAAATCAAGATTGAATGTACAAATAGTTGAGGATGAAGAAGGAAGAGGAAGAGGAAGAAGAAGAAGAAAAAAGAAGAAGAGGAAAAACGGAAGAGAAGTAAACAAAAAATGAAATGACAGAAAAAAATAAGGAAAACAAAGAACAAGATAAAAGTATGGATGCAGAGATACTCATTGATACTACATATGAGGCAATAAAGCAGCATACCTACGAAGAAATAAATTACGATATGGACAACAGAAAAGCAAATCCGAAGAGGCTCTACCCAGATCTATACAATGACGGGAAAAGAGGAAAATATAGACAAGAAAGACAAAATCTGCAACCTTTTGAAAAGAGGGAATTGCAGATTTGGAGAAGATGTTACTACAAACATCCTAAGATATGTCAAAACTATGAAATATATGGTAAATGTGCATACTTAGATGGATATGGGGATGATTGCAGAGATCTGCATCCAAAAATATGTAAAAACCTAAAAGAAGGAAAAGGATGTAAGTTCGACAAAAATGCAAATATATGCACCCTGTAGCCATGAATCATAATCAAATAATAACCAACCAAGTAATAAAATCCAAAATAAGAAAGAAACAAAATAAAAGAGAGTAAATCAAGAATAGCAGGTAAAAAAGAAGAAAGCAAACACCAACGAGATATGCAGAGGTGTTCTAGCCTAAAAATTCAAAGCATCAGCTCCGAAATTCTACTCAAGAGATAATAACTGTATTTATTATGCAAGAGGATATTGCAGAAACGGAGAAAATTGCAGATTCAGACACAAAATGAATAATTATGATGAAGGAAGATCAAATATTATGGAAGTTTGGATTTTTTAATGTCAGAATTTCTGGAAATGAAAAAAAAGAACAACATACCAGAACAGGAAAGAGACATGGGAAAATCCTTATTACTACCAGTATTAAATGAAGGAGAAACACGCAAAACCAATCATAGTGATTGAATGCCGCCAGGTTTAGTTACGAGATAATCAAAAAGAAAATAGAGTACTTAGAAGAACTACCCAAAATGAAAAGCAAAAAAATAGGGGATATAAATGGAATTAAGTGAACCTGGTATTCCCAAGAGACTGGGAAGGAGATCAAATAAAGGATTCCAAACTTATAGATCAGATAGAAAAAATAGGAATCAAGGAGGAACCGCAATATATGGGAAAGACAAAAAACAAGGAAAAATATATGAGAAATATAGTAACTCAGAATGTTGAACTAATAGCGGTAGAATTTGAATCTGAAAAATTGATGGAACATAGTTAAATATAAGACCTCCTAAAGTAATAAAGAGTTTGACTTAATATTGAAAAAATTGGATGATATATGTAGAATCACAAGGACTGGGACTATTCTCCTATCTGGTGACTTCAACTTCCTTTCGTAGAATGGAAAGAACGAATAGGAGATTGTGGTTGTACTTATACATATAAAAAAGAGAGTAATAGTAGTGCAGAAGATAAGAGGCAATTTGAAAAGCTATTAGATATGCTACTAGAATACAACATTCAACAAATAAATCACCTGCCAACAAGAAAGGAAAATACTTTAGACCTAGTATTTGTGAACGAGATGAATTATTTTAAAGAAATAATAGTTTATAATGCGAATATTTCAGACCATAATGTATAGAATTAACAGTTCATTCCAAAGCAAGTGAAAAATAGAGATAAGCAAGAAATGAAAAAGTGGGAAGGATATGGAAAAATACAACTTCTACAGTAAAAATATAAAATGGTCAGGAATTAATGAAGAATTAAACAAACAAAGATTGGATAACATTTTCGTAAGTGATGGACATAAGGGTAAATCGGAGGTATATATAAAATATTGGAGAAAATAGTGGAAAAATATATACCGAAGAGAAAAGTAAACATCATTCATGCATACCAAGAGACAGAAGGATCTTGTTCCAGAAAATCAGAAAGTGGAAAAAAGGTCTTGCAAAAGAAAAAAAATGCATGGAAAGTTATAGAACTAAAAAGTAAGATAGAAAATGCAGAACAAAAGTATTATACAATCAAAAGAAAATGAAAAACGGGACTTGGAAGAAAAAACCCTATTAAATATCAAGCAAAACCCCAAGCTATTATACTCATATGCGAAGAAGATGAATAAAAGAAGAATAGAAATAGGCCCTCTGAGAATTGAAGGGAGATTAACGAATGAAAAAAGGAAATTTGCAACATACTGGCAGAAACGAATATAAGAGAGAATTCCACCCCTAGAATAGATAATGAAGATAATGATATAGAAGTAAGGATGAAAATAGTGAATATTTAGCTGACATAGATATTAATGAAGCTGATATTGTGCAGGCGATTAATGAATTAAAAATGGAGCTGCTGCAGGGCCTGATGGAATTCCTGCTATTTTGTTAAAGAAAGTAGTTCATTCTATCGCAAAGCCACTTGCAATATTATTAAGACAAAGTGTAGATACAGGCAAGATTTATGAGGAGCACAAATTAGCATATATTACCCCTACTTTCAAAAGTGGATCAAGACTAGAGGCAAGTAATTATAGGCCTGTGAGTCTAACATCACATATTATGAAAGTGTATGAAAGAAAGGGTAATGAAGAAAAATATTATGAAACATTTAATAAAAAATAATTTGTTTAATTAAGGACAACATGGTTTCGTACCCGGAAAAAGTACACAAACCCAACTGTTAGTCCACCGTGAGAAAAAACATATTCAAAAATATGAAAAGCGGAAATGAAACAGATGTGGTTTATTTAGACTTTCGCAAAAGCTTTTGATAAAGTAGACCATAATATAGTAAGCGAAGAAAATTAGAAAACACAATATCGTGGATAAGTAGGAAGATGGTTAAAAGAATTTTTACACAACAGAAAACAGATAGTTATTGCAAACGACGAGAAATCGGATGAAGTCAAGGTAATATCCGGTGTGCCAGCAAGGTACGGTGTTAGCTGCAATACTGTTTGTTATTATGATGAAGACATAGACAATAATGTGAAGGATTCGGTCGGTAGTGAGTAGTTTCGCAGATGACACAAGAATAAGTAGAGAAATTACTTGTGATGAAGATAGGAACGCTCTACAAAGAGACCTTAACAAAGTATATGATTGGGCAGAGGTAAATAGGATGGTATTTAACTCTGATAAATTTGAATCAATAAATTATGGAGAACAGAGAAAGAAAGCTATATGCATATAAGGGACCTAATAATGAGACCATCACAAATAAGGAAGCAGTTAAAAGACCTTGGTATGGATTGGATGAATAGGAAAACATGTTATTGCAATCGATCAAATAGCAACTCTGTTGGCAAAATGTAAAGCAAAAATGGGAATGTTGTTACGGCACTTCAAAACAAGAAAAGCTGAACACATGATTATGCTTTATAAAACATATGTTCGTAGTCCACTGAATATTGCAATAGATATGGTACCCACACTATCAAAAGGATATTGCACAAATAGAGAGTGTACAAAGGTCCTTTACAGCTAGAATAGAAGAAGTTAAGGACCTAGACTACTGGGAAAGACTACAATTCTTAAAATTATATAGTCTAGAAAGGAGAAGAGAACGCTACATGATAATTCAGGCATGGAAACAGATAGAAGGAATAGCAGAAAATATCATGGAACTAAAAATATCAGAAAGAGCAAGCAGAGGTAGATTAATAGTGCCCAAAACTATACCAGGAAAAATAAGGAAAGCACACAGGACATTAATCCACTACGCACCAGCATCGATAATGCAGCGTCTATTCAATGCGTTCCCAGCTCATCTGAGGAATATATCAGGAGTGAGCGTAGATGTGTTTAAGAATAAGCTCGACAAATATCTAAACTGCATCCCAGACCATCCAAGATTGGAAGATGCAAAATATACCGGAAGATGTACTAGCAACTCTCTGGTAGACATTAGAGGTGCCTCACACTGAGGGACCTGGGGCAACCCGAACAAGATGTAAGGTCTGTAAGGTAAGGTCATGTCTCGGTTGATGACAGTTAAAACAAAAGAAAATACAATTTCTTCTCCTAGGGATGTTTATGTTGAGGTAAGAAGTACGGATATCGCTAACACTACCATTAAAGAATTGGGAATACACAAACGAGGTCTATGCTGTTTAAGATCTTAATACACTTTGCAAAAACTATGCTTTTCATTTTGCCTATTTATTATCGATGGCCATTAGTGGCATTGAATAAACTTGCTGACCTACCACTTTTTCTTAAATTACTTGGACGACAAACTTAAATAAAAATCTTTGTGTTTAATACACTGCATGTTTACCATCAGATGAAATATTAATATATGTAAATACAGATTCGTGAACATTAACAGCGTCCATTAGCGCTCTCGTTACAGGCGTTGTGGTTCTATCGGTTTTAATGAAACATTAAAGGGAGAAAGTTTCCTCAATATTCGTGTTTTTTATATTTAATTCCAGAGGATCTGCAGTTGGATGTCTTTCATAGGAACGTTCTTTTAAGTACTTGCAACTATTCATCTGATATCAAGGGAATTACATGTGAACAATTTGAAAATAAATATACCTACTGGCAATATCTTTTCGCCTTTTAAATTTTTTTTTGTAATAGCAAAGAAAAATATAGTAATCAACTCTTAAAGAATGAGTAAAAATCTGTTTATATCAAATGATTTCAAGTTGAAGATATATAATTATCTACGGCGAAGGACTCGTATATAATTTTCTGTTAATAGTGATTGATTCATGATTCAGAACCAATCACGGCTAGCAGAAAATCATATTCATTTGTCGCAAATTATCATTGATCTTTATATTTTCTTTTTTTTATATCTTTTGTGTTGAATTATATTAAAAACTCATTATTCAGCAGTAATCGGAAGAGTCAATTCTTCAAAACTTTTGTGTCAGTAATTGTAATGAAGAATGACAAAACCATCAGTCGAATGTAATTATTGTTGATAAAATGCTCAGTGTCGTTGGAGAATTAGTTCTCGGCCGAGTAGCGTATTGCCAATGACAGCTATGTTGGGAAATGTAACATTATTAGAACGCATTGTTGAACAAATTAGAAAATGTTTTGATTAAATTGTCATAAACTAAAAATCCACAATTATGTTAATAAACTGTATTGTTTGCAAAAGTTAAAAACGAAATGTTTCGAACACCTGAAAGGTATTTTCCACCCATTTTTTTTTTTTTTTTTTTTTGTTTTTTTTTTTTTTTTTTTTTAGTTTTAGTTTTCTGTAAAAGAAAAGTCTTGAGCTGACTTTGTTTGGTCGCCCGATCTTTTTTCTGTCCGCCGTCATACCTTAAAAACTACTGATACTAGAGGGCTGTAAATTGGTATGTTGACCACTCACCTTCCAATTATTTGGATATTATATGACATCTGTAGCATAATATTTCTAAATATGAAAAATAACACAGCGTAAGGAACTAAAATTCATAAGTAGCTGTGTTACAAACTTACCAATCAATACCATGGTAAAGGTGGATGGATATCAATTCTATGTATGAAAAATAAAAACAGAATTCCACAGACAAATGTCGAGCAGAGTCGGTATCAGTTAATACCTCTCTTGATAATCGATGGTAAACACGTTACTATCAATAATTATCATTCCTCCTTGTATACAAGTAATTCGCGGGGTAGAGTGAATTGGGTATTTAACGACATTTGTAATTTGATATAAAAATAGCATGGTGTATGTGACAACTGTATGAATATGTTTATGTAACTAGATATATATATATACTATTATTAGGTATATATATATATATATATAAATATATTATATAGAATACCCCTTTTGACAAACAAAAACTACAACAAATTAACAATTCTTACCTGTGGCAGCAGGCGGCGCCCCTCTATCTGCAAGCATGTCACTAGGCTATTAAGCTCACATAAATACAAAATAAACTATTTATTACCCAAAGCAGATGAACATAAAATAGAGTAAAATGATAAATAAGTCATAGTGATAAAACCTAAGTCTGCCACACGAAGAAAACTATTAAGTTATCATTCCACTCTCCTGGCTAAGTATTCACTCCCAGACTCAAAATGTCAACTGTTACATTGTATTAGTCAAGTTAGAGAATCCCGTCTCTAATATCATGGAATATTAAGTAAATAGATGCATTTCACACTTCTCTCTTTTCAAAGGCAACTGTTTCTAAGTCATTTAAAATATGTGTCATACCTTTGAGATGGGGGTTTTCTCCCGACCTTGGCGTTTCGCTCAACCGTCTTTCTCCTATCACAAAGGAATGTGCCTTTCCCTCAAGTGCCTCGATCGGTCAGACCTGACATCAGTACAAACGAATGTACATACCCATCACACCTCAAAACTGCCCCTGGCAACAATACGGACAGCCACAGCTTAAAAAACGCATACGCAAGGGCAGCTGACATGATATGTAATTCATTAACACATCAATTCATACCTGTAAGATATATAGTATATATATATATATATATATATATATATATATTATATATATAGTATATATATATAGTATAATGTACACATCCATACATGCAACACACACACACACACACACACACACACACACACACACACACATATATATATATATATATATATATATATATATATATATATATATATATATATATAATATATATATATATATATATATATATATTATATATATATATATATATATTAGTGAATGTTGATTGGTGGTTACACTGTATATACGTAAACCTCTTGAAATTATATATGTTCAGGTTCGGGTCCTTTCATTGAGATTATGTCTCATTTTTATATTCCGTTGACAATGAATGACATTCAGCTATTTCATATTCATATTTCATCGATATAGAATTTCCAACTGCTACTCTCTCTCTCTCTCTCTCTCTCTCTCTCTCTCTCTCTCTCCTCTTTCTCTCTCTCTCTCTCTCTGGAATCCCCAATGTAGTTCAAGAGAGAGAATATCCTAATTTCTCACGTTAATGATCACTGAAGTTTATATTGATATGCAATTCATTTTCTAGCGAGCAGAAAAAAAAAGGTTCCCGTAGCCTCTCATTAACGCTTCCATCAGCTGAGCCCTTTGTACTCTGATCCGAATATCTGCAGTACCAAATCATTCATATTCCTATCCCTAAACATAAAACTTAACACCAGTTTCCGCTGTTTTGTTTACCATTTTTACACAAATTCAAGTTTCAATATTTCATCATAAAACCTTTTGCTCATTTTTATACCATGATAATAAAACATGGCCAGCAAAATCTATGAGCGATATCTCCTGTAATATTTCACGGATATATTGTTGTTTGTCTTATGGAGAATAAGGAAGAAAAGTAAAAGGGGAGGAACTTTAACCAAGCCAATCTTTCTCACACAGGCGGTGCTATGAAAAATGAACCCTGCCTCACCATCATTACCCATTTCCATACCAACAGCATGGTAGTTGCACGTTCTATAATCCAGCTGAGGCTATATATCTCCTTCATTTCTACCCCTCTTCTCCTACATAGCAACGCAGGGAAGTGGATCGCCCCAGATCTTTACGAGACACATCAGGGCGTTCACTCAGTCAACGGCTGTGATGGTTCTCATATTAAAACGAGTTTCATACACGCTCTCTGAGGAACGTTGGTGAAGGAATACTATATGAGTTATGGATTGGGGGCTTGTTTCTTAATCTATACCAATTTAGTAAAATTGTAAATATATATTCATAGACAGACATACACAAACACACATGTATATATATATATATATATATATATATATATATATATATATATATATATATATATATATATAATGTGTTATTGTCAACTTCACCCATTACTGATATTTTCAGTCATGTAGCGTAAGTTAAGCTTTTAATATGAAGATCATCTGATCTTCGGAACAACTTACACATACAATGAGTTACTGAGATTATGCGGATTAAAATTATTAGTTTGATTATAAGTACCTAGGTGAAGGTGGCAAGAACCATTCCACCAATGAGGATATTACCTTAGTCTTTCACTTTAAGGGCAGATGGCAGATATTAAACAATATAGCTGTCCAACAGACATATATTAGACGAATCAGGAGATATACTATATATATATATATATATATATATATATATATATATATATATATATATATATATATATATATATATATATATATATATATAGATAGGTAGGTATATATATATATATATATATATATATATATATATATATATATATATATATATATATATCTATCTATCTATATATATATATATATATATATATATATATATATATATATATATATATATATATATAGATATATATATATATATATATATATATATATATATATATATATATATATATATATATATATATAATGCACACACATATATGTATGTATGTATATATATATATATATATATATATATATATATATAGATATATATATATATATATATATATATATATATATATGTGTGTGTGTGTGTGTGTGTGTGTGTGTGTGTGTGTGTGTGTGTGTGTGTGTGTGTAGGATTGAAGTTAAACTTCCATAGCTCTTCAGACGCAATGTTCAGTCATTGTTTCATAACAGGACAAGCGGCCGTCATTCGCAAGAATTAATACCTAAACCCCGAAATCATTCACCAAGAGAGCAAAACCAAATGGTACATCGCCAGAAATCCTGTTTATAGCCACATGGAATCTATCATTAAACACCCAGTGGCGACAAGTCTGCTTTTTCCAATTTAAGCAGATTTGATCTCTGACGACGATTCCAATGTTTTTGTGTATCAATGAAGGCCGCGTGTCGTTCAGCCGAGTGCAAGACCAGGTTTCGAAATAATAATGGCAGACTGAAGCTGATCGCCTGAATTCCCAGATCTGACTTCCTAATTAGCAATAACCGTGTTATCCCAATCTCGCCCCTACGTTTTTGTTAACAAAGATGAAATCGGATTTTTCCTTTGGATTTCCAATAATAATAATAATAATAATAATTAATAATAATAATAATAATAACCTGCAAAAATCTCATAGAAACATGAGTCTTGAAATGGAGAAACTAATCCACAGTTATGCATACGTAGCTTATGTACATATATTTAAAGATAAATCTGTACAGAGAGCATTCCGGAATCTGTTCGAGACTCCTTTTCAATCAGCTGAAAAGGGAAATCGAACAGATTACTGAAAGTCCTCTGAACAGTTTATCTTTATTACTATGACTTTATATATACAAACTGTGGATTTTTCTCCAGTACTACTACTACTCATACTACTACTACTACTATACTACCTACTACTACTACTATACTAATAATAATAATAATAATAAAAACTAATAATAATAATAATAATAATAATAATAATAACATTTTGTGTGTTACAAATTCTTGTTGAATCTAATGAATCTTATGTGGTGTAAGCGTTGTCAGTCTTCCTAATTAGTATTTTCTTGTTACTTCCATCTGACAGGAGCTATCCAAGATTTCATTTCTTTGTCGGTGGAGAAGGGAGCACGTATATATAGGGCTTTGTGATTAATAAGGAAATTGCCGGGTACACAAATGCAATTGAATGCGAGATCCAAGTGGAAGTCGTAGGTCGTCAGAAATTCGAAGGTCGTATTCCCTTCAGTGCCCAGACGACGTTTCTCTCACTCTTCTTAGTCTGGTCACTTCTGGTTTATTACGAAGACTTGTCAAAGGGCAACTCAGTGGCCGGGTAGTGTCTGGTTTTCATTTAGTGTTATGTAACTCATGCCTGGTATTATTATCTGATTCTTGATAAAATGTATTCGCATGAGGAAGATAAAAGTGAGATTGGAAAACGCTAAACCAGTGACATGATAATGAGCACCACAACCTGCTTGCAGGGAGGACACTATCAACCTCTACCACAAAGGCAGAATGCTCAGAAGAAAGTATAGCTGTAGGATGAGAGAGTCCTGAAAAGTGTACTTGCTAATTTTCTTATTATGAAAGGAATCCTTATAGTACTTGAATCTTTCTTCGACGATTGAAAAATAGACATTAGATCGGATCGGAGTAACTTCGAGAAATTACTAATTTAAAACAATAACATTTATTAATAGTAATTGTGTTTCTATGAATATAACTAAAATGAATAACTCCACATCTGTATTTCCCATAAGCAAAGAAGTCTTTAAAATAGTAAAAAAAAAAAACACACACACGCACACACACACACGATTTATGTATTGTACACACCTGGAAGTGCTTTGGGATAAAGCATAAACATATTGAAAATTCCTGGGATTGCATGCCTTTTGTTAATGACAAGTGTATCCTTCAGTAACGCAGAATATATATATATGATATATATATATATATATATATATATATAATTATATTATATATATATATATGTGTGTGTGTGTGTGTGTGTGTGTGTGTGCGTGTGTATGATTATGAATAAATAAAAAAAATTATATCAGGACACTTTTTAGTCCCTATAGTACAAAGTATCATTAAAACAATGCCAAACCCTCTAATCATTTTCCATGATGATACTTGCCCACCCATTCAACTCTGATTTGTCATTTACCCCTCACTGATAATACTGTGCCATATATTTCAGCCTATTGATGGCGATCGTTTCTGGACAAGCGCCGGTGACCTAAAATGAAAAGGGTGTCGAGTCACGCAACAGTCCGTGAGAGAGATGTTTTAGCGGAATTAGCTGCTTGCCGCAACATCTGCAACACACCAGCCTTACGGATTAAGACTCTAATCGTCTACTCTGAATGCTGGAATGGAGGATATAAAATATTTCGTGATTATATTTCTTTATATAAATTTCCCCCCCAAAAGAACTACAATGAATTCGAAAAAAAATTGTGCTGCTGTAGCAGCAGCACAATTTTTTTTTTCGAATTCTTATCCAATTTTACAACCATCATTATTTTTTTTTCATAATCAAGGCATCTACATGTTACAAATATTGACAACTGTACGTCTCTTAAGACCTTAACTTAAGCCAACATAAAAACGCGGATCATTAGAAAAATGAAATAAACGGTGAATGTATAGTTGCACTATTTAGGAAATGTCATTCGGCTTCGAAAATATAATATACCATTGTTAATACGTATTTTATTTTTTTTTATTAATTGGATCACAGTGAAAGATGCTTCCAGTTCTAAATAAAGAATATAAATCTTAAATGCTGTCGGGTACAGGAAAGAGCTTGTTCAGATTAGCCCTCACATATACCGCCCAGTGGATGTTGATTGATGTTTGTGCGTAAATAAAAGTGCAAATTTCCAGTGTTACTGCTATTGGAGCATGTGAGTGTTATGCTGATATGATCGTTACGTACGAATCAACACGTAGTATATCGCGCTACTGAAATATTCATAAAACTCCCGCTTTACCACTAAGTTCATCAACCCTCATTCATCTTTACATGAACGTGCCACCTCAAAAAAAACTGGATGCGTTTTTCATCCAATATAACTTTTCTCCATTCTTCATGAAAAATGCTGCTCCCATCTCATAAAATTTTTTTATTACCTACTTACTATTCTTGAAATCTCCCCTTCTACATTTTCCTTTGAAATCATACGCTAATAGGTATCCCATGAATCTGTTCCTAGTTGGTTGATTATACGATTAAGACCATAATGCAGTACCAAGTCTTGTAATGCTGACGAAAATCAGAAAGTTTCTGTTTTTTACTGCCTTTATTTGCCTTCCTATCATAATCAGTATTAAATACCATAAACTTTCTCATAATGTGACCCTCAAATGTCTCTTCTGCTCCTCTCCTAATCATTCACTTAAAAGCCCTTCGAAATTCTCATTTGATTAACCCAAGTCTGCTGTCAGGTCTGTCGGCTTCTCTCCATTTTTATCTTAATTTTTTGTAACCCATTTGGTTCCTCTCATAACAACGGCTTCGATTCTCTTAAACTCCTTGAGATATTTTCCCCAGTCCATTCCTCACTCACTGGCTCCTTAAATTCTTTTCTAGATATATTTTTATATATGGTTTACTTTTCTGATGTGGAAATTATGTCATACATTCTGTCTATGCATTCAATTAATCCTACTTCAGTATAGGGAGATCTGCTTCACTCATTTCTTCTCCATACATTACTTTACCCCTAACTATTCATTGCTTTGACTCAAGGACTCTAGAGCCCTAGAGTTCCAGAGCCCTTCAAACGTCTGGATAGCTCTCAGTCCTTCTGTATATGTAAGTCCACCAGATCCTTGATCCTACTGCATGGTTTTGTATTTCCAATTTCTTTTCACCAGAAACCCACGACGTAATAATATGTTTTAAGATATTTCTACAAAAAGCACATGTCCACACATACAGATGCATACACGGAAAATAGTTACATTTCTAGTCTCCTACGTAGTAATCAGTAAAGATATCAACTATCCGAGGAGTTGTAAAAAAAAGCCATCAGTAATAACAACAATTACTACAAGTACAGAGTAAAATGTGATAATATTTTGTGATGTCCACTGTCAAAAATTATGTTGATTTTGTGAAAGAACAATAATGACTATCAGTAATACAGCAGTTTACTTTTTGTTCTATTTAGCAGCAAATCGTTAACTATTCCCCTGTTTTGATAAATATATTAGATGGATTTCTCTCCAATGTAGCAATAAACACTATCATTTCCTTATTTCCTTGAAAGATAATCTCCAGTGATCAGTAGCAAACATATGCTTCAAATACAAGTATAAAAGGTCCGTATTATTTTTAAGGGTAAATAAATAGAAAATATCTGTTATAAGAAGTATCTAGTATCCCTTAATTGTATAAAACATTTTCACAGTGAATATATTTATTCATGAATGAGGTAGCAATGAAGAGAGATACAAAAAACCTGATAATATTCTTAGTAAAGGAAAGATCGAACGCATTTTTTTTCTTTTTTTTATAATCCAACAAGAATTACATGAAAGGTAAGGCTTATATAAGACTGCAAAATCCAAGGCAAAATATTCAATAATGATTCGTAATCCCTCCACGAGTCGCTTGATAACGGGAAGGAATAAGGACGAAGTTTAGAACAGAGAAAATACTTTTGGGATGAAATAATCTCTCTCTCTCTCTCTCTCTCTCTCTCTCTCTCTCTCTCTAACACGAGCTAAGTGGCCAGCTTTCGATTCAAGAATCGGGAGATGAGAGACGACATGGGCTTGCTATCTAGAACCCAGCGTGCCTCTCCTGGCTGGAGTAGTAAATTAGGTACCTAGATCCTAGACGACCGTTGTATAAGTCACAGCCGGGTTGGAGGAAAGGAAAGTCAAAGTGTACACTAAATACTTTGGTGTACACCACCATAACAAGCTGGCCCCGGGAAGGTAATCTTCACTCTATAGAGTGAAACCATAGGAAAGAAAGTTAAATGATTCTCTCTCTCTCTCTCTCTCTCTCTCAGGAAATAGTAAAGCACAGAACGCTCGTCGTGTGGGAAATATGAATAACACCTTTTTAGAAAAAAAAAAAAAGAAACTGAGTATGACTTGTGTAGCGCCTCGGATCAAATGAATTTTTCTCATAGGATGCTTTATGGCATGACGTATAAAATTAAGGTGCGCTGTTACTAAGCGCATTGGCTTATTAATTTATTTAGTTTATTTCATTTATATATGTATTTTATTTATCTATTTAGTTATTTATTCCGAGGAAAACACACTTTACAGATGTTTTGTACGTAACCAGTCCTGAAAGTGGCATTCGACAGCAAAAGACCTTCCGTGAAGTAATACCATTATCGTATCTTATTTCATTACTTGTACATCACGAAATGATATCCAGCAATTGACAAGGGATATCTTTCATGCAGAGATAATTTGCTTATCGAACACCGACGGATGAAACTCGTATCTATCGGAAAAGAAACACTTTGAAAATGCGTCCAATACGTATTTGGAACATGACTTTAACTCCTTGAGAAAGTGCCAGTGCTAACCTAAGACACCGGTACCTTTAATAATGAATCAGTGTTCCAGTGCTAGTATCAGGTCATTATCATTAACTGGTAGCGTTATAATTATTATTAGAGAGTTCCTCCTAGGACAAGAAGTTTATCATTGAGTTTTCATTACAGAAACGAATCTTGAAGATGCAAGCTCATTCGCTGGAGAGTGCAACTTACTGGAACTCAGTTTAATATTTACTATGTATGTATTAGTTTTTGTCCTTTTATTCAACTTTGAGCGCATTTTAAAAAGTACTATTGATGAAAGTAATGAACACAATACTGATTGGTTTTTGTAAAAAGAAACTTTAAAATATCTATACCTATTTATATAAAGTGAAGCAATTTCTCAGCCTTGTTATCGATAATAAGAAATATTCAATAAGGATTTCTACTTAAAAAGTAACGTTAAAATCTCAAAGTACATAATAATAGATTGACTATCATTTTGAAATTGATTTATTGGTCTTGACCAGATTATAAATTATATATTTCCCAAGTAATCAAGTAAGATTAACGAGGTACGTTACCCAATAAATACAAAAAAATAAATGTAATTGTGAAATAAATATACACTCCAAATGATCTCTCTCTCCCTCTGTAAATGTAAATGAACTAGAAACTTACTTTAATGATCTCTCTCTCTCTCTCTCTCTCTCTCTGCGTAAATGTAAATGAATTAGACACTTACTCAATGATCTCTCTCTCTCTCTCTCTCTCTCTCTCTCTCTCTCTCTGCGTAAATGTAAATGAATTAGACACTTACTCCAATGATCTCTCTCTCTCTCTCTCTCTCTCTCTCTCTCTGTAAATGTAAATGAACTAGACACTTACTCCAATGATCTCTCTCTCTTTCTCTCTCTCTCTCTCTCTCTCTCTGAGTAAATGTAAATGAACTAGACACTTACTCCAATGATCTCTCTCTCTCTCTCTCTCTCTCTCTCTCTCTCTCTCTCTCTCTCTCTCTCTTGAAGTAAAGGAGAAGAAAAATTCGCTTTCCTCGTCAATTCGCTTCATTTGAATGGGATTGGTGCCACGAAGAACGAAAGTCTACAGAGTGAAAGCACTCGGTAGTATTTCGACTCTCATTCAGGAAGGTGAAGAATGTTCAGTATTTTGAGCTCTACAAAAATAGGTCTGAAATAGAAGATAGATATGAAGATACAAGAGATTTTCACAACGTGCAGAATAGGGAAAATTACCACAAGTTGAACAACATTAGAGAAAGAAAGAGGGAAAAAGTGTTTTTGATTTACCTTCATAATGGTAAATCAAATATGTTGTTTTCTTTACTCTCATTTATGTGCAATACTGACCAAGCAAAATGGTATTGGTATTAGATGTAAGAATGTAAATTAGATAAGAAGATAAGGTATAATACAGATAGATATAACGTGACCTACAATGAAACGAAAACATATAGGTAAACGAGAGAGTAAAAGCGAAAGAAGACCGGAAAGACTTTACGACCAACGTAACAAACGGGACAGAAAAAAATATTGTCATGTAGTCAAGAGGACATGAAAAAAGACTGCTGAGAGAGAGAGAGAGAGAGAGAGAGAGAGAGAGAGAGAGAGAGAGAGAGAGAGAGAGAGAGAGAGAATATATAAACGTTTTCCAGTACCTTACATGCTAGCATCCACGGATATGAAAATTTCCGTTTTTGCGTCTCGTATTTCATAAAATAAAATACCCGTATCCAAGACCGTAAGAAACTTACCCTATGAAAAATGTTGAACAATTCGGAATATATCTAGAGCATAATTTCAGCTCTTTAAAAAGGAAGACATTAAATAGGTGTTCTATGCAGACAGATCCATTATCCTAAAAAAAATGTTTTAAAAAGGCGAAAATGTTACTCTTTTGGACAATTATACGGAAAAATAGCTCAGATATTACAAGAAAAATAACACTCGAACACAGACGCATTTCAAATCCTTCTGAGCAGTTATAAATTAATTTTGCTAATAGTGTCTGGTATAAGGACAGTTATTGAGATTATAATATCCATTTATGAATAGGTTTCGAAATGGTTGAATGTTTCATTTGGAGGTTTCGAACGCCATGAATAAATGACTGGATAGATTCACAATAATATTATACTTTGCTGTTTCGAAATTTATTTGACAAACTTGCAGATATTTATTTCTGATAATTTTACATGAATGCTTGAGAAATAATAATAATAAATAATAATAATAATAATAATAATAATAATAATAATAATAATAATAATAATAATAATAATAATAATAATGATAGAAAACGATCAGACAAAGATCCTCTGGGACTATGGTATCAGAACAGACAGGGTGATACGTGCAAATAGACCAGACGTGACGTTGATTGACAAAATCAAGAAGAAAGTATCACTCATTGATGTCGCAATACCGTGGGACACCAGAGTTGAAGAGAAAGAGAGGGAAAAAATGGATAAGTATCAAGATCTGAAAATAGAAATAAGAAGGATATGGGATATGCCAGTGGAAATTGTACCCATAACCATAGGAACACTAGGCACGATCCCAAGATCCCTGAAAAGGAATATAGAAAAACTAGAGGCTGAAGTAGCTCCAGGACTCATGCAGAAGAGTGTGATCCTAGAAACGGCGCACATAGTAAGAAAAGTGATGGACTCCTAAGGAGGCAGGATGCAACCCGGAACCCTACACTATAAATACCACCCAGTCGAATTGGAGGACTGTGATAGAGCAAAAGCATCTCTTGAAAAGGGGCCACAGATAGGGCCTGAAAGTACTCGATTGTGGAGTAAAATTAAATGTAAATACTTAGAAATAAACAAGTTACAACGTGATTTTGTGGGTTTCTTTTTCAATCTTCAGAAGAAAACTGAAAGAAGTTTTTGTTTATTTTTATTATTATTAATGGTCCATCAGTCCTATATCTTCACTATTTTATAAACATTATTTAAATGCAATATGATATGATACATATACTCATTAGTTACGGAATCATATTTTCATATACAAAAGTGTTCTTGCCATAAAATCCAAGAATTCTCATATCCTTTGATACAATACAAATAAACCTGCTTCCTTTGATAGTGGAATTTGCTGAGTGTCGTGTTTATCCAACGCTGAAAAAGGAAGAATTAAACAGAGGAGGAAATTTAGATTTAATGCATGAAACGGGGTTGGGGTGGAGATCATGGGGGTGGGGGGGAATGTGGGGATCATGGAGGGGTGGGTATAATTCATCCCCAAGGGTATATACGTGAAGAAAACTTCCGTGTTTGTTTCGGATGAGTCTAATAAATTCCGCTAAATGATATTAATTACAGCAATGTAAACAAGTTCCCCCGAGATAATTCCAGGATGTAATAACAATGGTGATAGGTTGTAATTAATTTGGCCCTTTGTACCTTTTTTTTTCAAATTACGGATGTACTTGTGCTATTTGTAAACGGAATTCCCACCTAACTACCACGATATCCTTCACCTGTTTTGATTAGATAAAAGAATCTTATGAGAAACTTCTGTAGTAATATGATGTTTATTTTTGTTAAGAAAATTAGACAGCATATTTTTTTATTACCTTAAACAAAGGAATGGGGAAGTTAATTGGCAGCAAACATAATAAAGCCTTTATTATTTATCGTCGACTTCCATTTCAGAGCATGTTTTAACAATTCTGTAGAAGTAATTTGCAAATTTTATTCGCAAGTGAATCCAACCTCCTTTCCAGAACACATTACTTTTCAAAGTTTGGCAAAAGTAGTTTGCTAATATATTTTACTTGCATGTAAATCATGCTTTTAAGGAAGAGGCAACTGTTAGCGCGAGAATCTCTTCGAAAATTACATTTAACTTCCCTTTTAGAGCATGATTTCTTTTAACAGTCCGATAGACGAAGTTCACAAATATATTTTACTTACTTATCAATCAGTTTTTTTTGAGGTGCACGAATATTTCCAAATATTGCAGAGTCTCATTTCCATAGCCGCCTCTCCGTTGTGACTGGAATCTGGCTGGAGGTGGATGGCGGCGTTAGGACGGTGAATCGGGATAATGTCCAGGATTGATGAGGGACCTTCGCTTGGCGAAATACCAAGACTCTCGTAGTCTGTCTGCCGCGTTTACTTGCACCATTCCTTCAAGATCGGATAATGTATAGAGTCTGCACGACCCGAGAAAATTCAAGTTTTTTTCAAAGAATCGTCGACTTTACCTTATTTCTGAAATATAGTGTTTCTCTTAGCGTGCTATAACTCCTCAGGAAAATTGAATTAACAAAACAAACAACACACAGATACACACACGTACACACCTGTGCGAAGGAAGTGAGAAAAAGAGAATGAGAGGATGACGAGGGAGGGAGGGACAATATGCCATTAGAAGATTTATGAGCAGAAAAAAAAGCAGCACGACCGCTCACGCTTTTACAATTCGGAGAAGATAATTTTCGTAAGAGGAATTATTCATTATTCATGCTGTAAATCTATTCTTTTCATCTTACTAAAATCGACGTGAGATGATAAAGGGCTATATGTGTTTGAACAACTAAAAAAATAAACAAAATAAGAAATCAATCAATAAATAAATAAAACATGATTTCCAGTGCACTAGCAGAATAATATTATTAGTGTCTTTAATATTATTTTCAAAATGTCATTCAGTTGAAGCTCTGACATTTATTTCGGTCTTCTTGTAATAAGGAATACAACGTTCTTTAAGGGAACGCTATAGATAGATAGCTCCTGCTTGCTAACATTAAAAAGTCCGTTTACAGCGGTTATAAAGGTAAAAAGTCATACTTAATAACTGCGAGTGTGGATGTCATAACCATACGTTAGGCAAATTGACCCAATGAGAAGATAAGTTCCTGTCTTTTTCGCAGTTTGGATGCAATTTTTGTTTCGTACGAATCTGTAACTAAATTTTGTCCCATAAGAATCTGTGACTAAATTTTATTGATTGGTTCATTACTTAACACCGTTTGAGACGATAATTTTTAGCAGAAATAATTTCATTCCTTTCTTTTTCAACCTTTGGTTCCTGTTGGGAGTTGAATTTCTCATATAAGATGGTTCCTGAAACGTACACTTGATAAGAAGAACAAAACGTGGGCAAGTGATAGACTAGGAAGGAGAGAGAGAGTAGGACATTACAAGACCTTTAATTTAATTCCTGATGCTGTTTCTTCTAAAACTCGAATATCGAAATTACTGCAAATGTGTAATGCTAGACTAATAAATTTTTACTTTAACGGATTCTCTTAAAATTATTACTTTTGACAGTGTATGGAAAAAGGCATCTTGAATCCGAATCAGGTAAATTGAATAATTAAAGAAAATTCCTTGAATTTGATACATTATTTAGGGGGACGCCAAGCACTGGGACCTAGAGGTCATGCAGCGCTGAACTGCAAATTGACAGTAAAAGGTTACAAAGGTGTAATAACAGAAAAACCCGGTAGTTACACTGTGACAAATTGTTAGGAAAGAGTAGAAAGTAAAATGGAAGAAAGAGAATATGAATGGAGGTACAGTAAATTGAATTAAAGTAGTTGCAGCCAGTGGCCGAAGGCACGATGCAAAGAGCCTTAAGTAATGACTAGCGTGCACCACATGAGTTGCACTGGCGGCACTGCACCCCTAAAAGGGTAAAATTCTTTGAATGTTCGGTTTAAATACACGCTTACTTTCGGGGGAAAGGGATGAGGGGGATGGGGGAGAAAGGGCTGCCCATTCATCTCATGTAGTGTACTGTAGGCATGACTAAAGGGTTCTTACAGCG
>NC_087201.1:153878470-153890786 GCF_015104395.2 Macrobrachium nipponense | reverse complement strand
GGATGTCGTGTTCAGTGTGGACATTTGTAGAAAAACGTGGCCGCTTTGTCTTGGGCCCTGGGTATCTTGGCGCGCCACTCACGCCCTAGATAGGCCTAACAGGAAGCAGGTGGTTGGACATCCGTCCGAGGCACGTCTTGCAGCCGACTGGGCAGAAACGCAGGTGGTTTGCTTGGGTGTTGGGATTCAGCTTACCCCCCATGAGCAAGGCAAATCCTGGAAACAGAGCATAAAGCCAGCAGAGGGGTCACACGAAAAGGAGCTTAAGAAATAGGTCTAAGAAGTACCAATCTGCCTACATCCTTCCCTTTTGAGATACGTCCCTAAAGCTGACAAAAGACTATATTCCCCCAACTGGGGAACTCTCTACCTCTGGCTGGCGGGTTTTGGTTCCCGCGTTTTCTAAAAATCAGCTGATATTTGGAAGAAATGGCTGCCTTTTCCAAATCAAATTTATTAATTAATATCTGGGTAGACGGAACGATCTATAAACGTCACGCTTCCCCTCCCCCGTTAAGAAGGCCTTCACTCCCCTTTCGGGCGTGAAGGTCTTGGCTTAAATAAATTGATCGTCTCGACTACCCAGTTCTCCTACTCCAACTTGAAGTTTTTTTGAGCAGCGATACAGCTAACTACAGTGGCCTACCTAACTTATAGGTGGAGATGCTAAGTGTACTAACTTAATGTAGTAATGTAGTCTAGCCTAAGAAATAACTACGGGTTGTCTGTGACGACAGTCTACTCTACCCCTAGATAAGGTTACTTGAAAATTCTACTTGCTACTAACCTAATGCCCTGGTACTAAATCATTAGCCTAACCTACTCATTATAGTTAAATGAAGACGCAATCATTCCAGAGTGTGGTACGCACAGCAGTAGTTCAGCGACGGAATTGTTAAAATACATGATGAGAGGTAATGATGCGTGGGGATGATGAGTGGTTAGTTCATTACCAGGATGGAAATGTAATGAGGTAATTATATTTAAGTGAGGGTTAGTATCACCATTTCTAGGGGTTAGAGGGTTAGTTCTACTGGCAGAGATCAGGCTGGCTACCTTCTCTGGGTAGGTGCCAGGATCACTCTGCAATTGAATGCGACACTGTACCTTGGGCACAGGTGTCAAGGAGAGCATGTGGCTCCTTGGTTAGTGTGTTAATGATTTGTTACGTCCCTTCTTCTTCTTCTTATCCTCCAGGACCTGGCTATACCAGTCCTAGGAGTAGACGGAGGCACCGACTCTGGGGAAAGGCCAGAAACGCCGGCAGGAGCAGAGGCAGTGGTAGCCTGAGGGATTTCAGGAGAACACTCTACTTCGGTATCTGCAGCAACCGTCGTAGAGGTGGAACCTACTGCAGGGGAGGCCCTCACTTCAGCTGCTGCGACAGCCGTAGTAAGGGGAAAACTCCAGGCTGACTCCTGGTCAGGCAGTTCCTGGGTTTCCAGAGGAGGTATGAAGGTTAGGTCTGCCGGAGGTTCATCCTCGGGCGACAGGGGTGAGGGTGAAGAAGACTCATGGACTTTGGATTGCCATGGGCTGCGGTAAGCTCCATGCCTGTTTTGGAGGATCTCCTGTAGGAGGATCTCCTGTAGATGGATCCTTGGTTAGGTTAGGCGCCGGCACTAGCTCGTGGCCAGGCGCAGAAGTCAATTCTGTGGTGGCTCTATGTCCAGGCTGGACGGAGCTTGGCACTGCCCAGTGCTGCCAAGTGGCACTGGGCAGAGAGTTGAGGTCGACTGGACCTGTGACGGGTACCCGGTAGGTGCAATACCTCTCAGCGTGCCCTTGGAAATGGGAGACAGAGGCTCCTGTCTTCTTATTGAAGGCTAAGCCTTGTGGAAAATGGACATTGTCCGCTGCTGGTAGTCGGCTAGGGCATTTCCTAGGCCAATTCGTGGAGTGCCCTATTACGTTGCAGGTTTTGCAACGGAACTGTGACCATGGTCAATCTCCCCTCCTTGGTAACGGGGGAGACTGTTGGTGGACGTACTTCCTGGAGGAAGTAGGTCTTGGATGACTCCTTGCTTTGGAGTGATATGTTGAGGGGTTAGGACCCCTAGGCTTTGTGGAATGCGAGGGAGACTTCATGAGTCTTTGCCCTAGGAGGAGGTTGTAACCTCCTGGATGTACTTGCCAGCTGCAAGGGTACAAATTCTGGAAAAATGAGGTCTGGTGACCCTCAGTTGGACGGTCGGAAGGATCAGCTTGATATGGTTGATACCTTCAATGGTTATTAAGTGACGTCTATCGACGTTGCCCCTCGGGGATTCGATCTTCCCGATAAAGGAGATTTGAGCGCCAGAGTCGTCGTAGGCTCTGACGTGGCTTGGCGGATAATGGCTTTGGAGGGGTGCGACTGTTATAGGGACCTTAGCTGGGGGTCCTAGTGAAGAAGGATTGGTGACGGCCATTGCGATGGCAGGAATATTGTGGTTCGCGCACCCTCCGTAGTTGGCAAGACATGTGACCCTTGGCGGCCACAGTCTCGGCAGAACTTGTTCCAGAACCTCTTCCGTGGCACTGGACGGTAAGGCCGAGATGGCCCCAGGCAGGTTGCGAATCTGTGGAGTCACCAAGGCTGGCAGTGTTGCTCTGGCAGAGGTGAAGAGTCCTCTCTGGCAGTGATGTGAGGTAGGGAGGTTAAGGAAACCTCCGTTGAATCATCCTCAGAAGCAAGTCCGGGGTTAACTGGTGGGCTTACCTCTTCCAAAGTGGAGGAGGTAGGCGGTAAGATGGTAAGAGGCTGAGGATGATGCGGAAGAAACGTCTGGCTCTGACACTGGTCAGGGCCAGGTTCACAAATAAAAGGGATGTCTGGGACATCGGAGGCACTAGCCTCTGAATCTAAAGTTGAGGTTTGATTATGAGGCATGCTGCAGGGATCCGGTGCATCTGGTAGTGGGAGCTGCGTCCAGGGGAGATACGGCTTAAGTAGATCTCGGCCCAATATCACCTGATAAACATCATGAAATTGGTCAACTACGCCCAGGCGGCACAATGTGGTTTCCCTGGTCTCCTGGTCCCGAAAGGGCATGTCTACATTCAGAAGGACCGAAGGAACAGAATAGAGGTTACCGTCAATCCATTCAAACTGAATTTCTTCGTCCGTCTGGATTTTGGCACCCCTAGGCAATGCCTTTCTGGAAATAAGGGAGACCTGGGGCTTCCGGTGTCGGCCATGACTTGTACCCACTGATAGGCCGTAGGAGACCGTTCATCAGGCAGGGCTACATGGTAGCCTTGGAGAAGTTCACCCTGGAAGCTCTCATCCCAAGGTAGGGATCAACTTGGGCACTGGTCGGAATCCACATCATGCCCACGCACACAACAAGTGGTGCAGAACCTCCGCAACCACCTCTTACCGGGAGTCCAGCTCATGGTCTGGGGCTTAGAAACTTGCAGAGAGATTGCGTCATCTATGAGAGCTAGCTCATGCTTTCTCTCTTCTTCTCTTTCCTTTCTCTCTGCTTCTCTGGCTTTCTTTTCTTGCAGGCGCGCAGCAGCCTGCTGTGCCTTTATCCACTGGTCAAGTGCTGGTCCAGTGTAACTGGCCTCCTTGCCCAGAGTTATGAGGGCTCCGAGCTTCTCTAGCTCTCTGGCAAAGAAGTCGTGGGAAGCAGGGGAAGACATTTCCCTTAGGCTGCAGTAGAGGCTCTGATAAAGTTTAAAATAATGGCCAGGAAGGGTAATGGATGGAATGGGAGTGCCTACTGTGGAAAGTAGCACTCACTTGGAAATGGGTCCTGCGATAATGGTAATGAAAAGTCTGAAAAGACTGGGTGCTCGGTGGCACTTTGTGAATGGCACATTCTGATGAGGTGAAAAAATCGAATGAAGTGTGCGGCGTACGTCACACTTACGGGCGTTCCCAACTTGAGAGACGCTGGAATGGGCTACCTGTAGGTCCAATACAGGTGCGCGGCACTTCCGGAGGCGTTCCTTGGTTGAGTGATCCAAAATGGTGGATACTCTAATGAATGGGCGTTCCGTAGGACGGACATGCAGGTATAGGGCTACCTGTACATCTGTACAGGTGCACGGCACTTATGAGGAGGCGTTCCTTGGGCAGCACTAGTAGTGCTGGTATTGCGGCACTTCGGGAGGCGTTCCCCTGATTGGTCCGAAGGATCACTGATCCTCGTACACGGACATTTATTGAAGGTTGGGGGCGTTCCGTAAGGATGGACCACGCAGGTTTGACAGCACTTTAGGGCTGGTATTGCGGCACTTTGGGAGGCGTTCCCTTGGAATGGTCCGAAAGATCACTGATCCTCGTACATGGACACTAAAGAATAGGGCGTTCTGTAAGGACGGACACGCAGGTTTACTTGGCCGTTCCGTAAGGACGGACACGCAGGTTTACTTGGGCGTTCCGTAAGGACGGACACGCAGGTATAATGGCTACCTGTACGGCCTGTACAGGTGCAATGGCACTTATGAGGAGGCGTTCCTTGGAGCACTGGTATCATGCTGGTGTGTCCCGGACACTACATGCAGTATACCTAAATATACTGAAGTGAAATGGCACTCTGTTCGTGGCAGAGGGTAATAGTGGAGGAGAGAAAGTAAAAGGTGGGAGTACTTCAGCAGCCAGTCGATGGACAGTGTCAAGAATTAGTGGCACTGTGAAATGGTAAGACCTGACGTGCACTGGTGGTGGCCAGTCCTAAACTGGTAACGACTTCCCTGTCTGGAAGTAATGAATTTGCGTGGCACACTGTGCGGGTTGTGCTTGCGGTATACGCAAGTCTTTTGTGACAAAAGAAAATGAAAAGACCACTCGGGCAACGACAGGTAATGATAATTGAAAATGCTCAATCCCTCGCTGAAGTACTCGGTAAATGAAATAAATAAATGCTTGCAAACTGCAATGGACACATGCGCGTACATATCACGCTGTGTAAATGAAAGACACAAGAGACAAAATAAAATAATGTAATTCTGCATGCTATAATAATGGTAAGATGTAGTACTCTTGGCTTCGTGAATACTGGGTTCTGGTTTTCTCTCTCTCTCTCTATCTCTCTCTCTCTTGGAGAGGGTGAAAAATGATATATGAATGAACTCCCTTATATTGAATTGAACTACTAATGTTAGTTTAATATGACGCAACTTGCGTTAAATTATCTACTTATGTTAACGTTTAATGAAAGAATTGCTTTTGATAACGTTTTATGAAAATGATAACGCGCTCGCGGTGAACGATTTTTACGTTAATAGTAGCGGCTTGCGCTTATGAAATGATTTGCGTTTAACGTATGAATTTTACAAAGACGCGTTTTACGTTAACAATTCTTGTAATTTATTCTACTTGAAGATTTACGTTAACTTTATGTAAGATTACTAGGTCCCTGTGAACAGTGAAATGACGGTAAGGATTTTAAAACGATGTTAGCAAACATTTGTGAATGAGGTTACGTTAAGTACGAAGGGAAATGAAACTTTTGCTCAGCGAGCGAGTGAGCAATGCGAGGTGAGACACGTGGGGCGAGTTGAGCGGGTTGGGCTAGCAAAGTGGTGGGCTAGCAGTGATGACGAATCAGCTGATTCTCTGTAAATGCGAAAGCAATTTACAACACAAAATTCTACTTTCTTATTCAAGGCGAATTACGTTAATTTCTCTGGCAGAACGATAGATACTAGTACCGAGATTGATATTATTTACGTTAAAACTTCGAGACTTACGTTACTTTGCTTAAATTGTTTAGATAATGCTTAACGAGATAACAAACATGGCTGCCGCTGTGAGTGAAAACGAAAGCTGGCTGGCAGGCATGAGATAGCGCGTGCGCGAAGCTGAATTAAGCTGGGAGGTAAGCGGTTACCAACACTTGGAATGAAAACTAAGTTAAAAATGAATTCCCTAACATATCACAGACAAAAGAATTGTACACTTCTTTGCCGTAAACTATTAGTAAAACACTCCTAAACTAGCTAGGCTTTCTAATACAGCAATAAACCCTGGCAAAGCACTTCCTAGTTTGATCTGGTTCTTTCTGGCATCTATTCTACACACGTGCTCTGTCTCTTCCGACGAGGACAGCACAAAGTAACAGAGAATTCGCGGGGCAAATTGTTTGCTCGCCGCTAAAATAAAGCTCTGGCGCGTTCACCGTTACAATAATAAGATTTCTACCTACGCTCTTTTTAACACTTCAATAATAAAAATACTTAAACGTACCTTAAGCTAACATTGGTTATAGAATAATCATATTAATGAATGGAATACCTTACTGTGAGCCATTGTGTCTTCTTTCCCTGCAAGTGTGCTTTCTTTTTTGCGCTTTGAAAAACATTTACATTCGTTTTACAAGGGATAACGCGATTTACAAGCTTTTTTTAAGCAAGCTAGGTTCAAATCCTCGGCGAGGGCGCCACTTTTACGTATTAAGCGGGCCTTGAGAGAGGCTATATACGTAAACGGATATAATTGAAGGAGGACAAGTTGAAATTAATTGAACTTACCGTAAAACTGGTTTATAATGGACAATTAATCTAGAGGAATAGGTAGGTCGCCAGAGACTCAGCTAAACTTTACAGCTATTTATTTACAAAAGGCTCGTTCTGGCCTGGAGAAAAGTGAATACAGCGTCCGCACGTTGGGACTTATAATCTCTCACAAATGGATAGCTGGCTAAAATGTAATTGGATGAAAGCTGGTCTCATAAACTTGGGTGATGCAACACTTGCGGGCAGAGAGACATGACACGTGGCTCATGGAATCTGGAAAAGAATCCCAGATTAGACGAGATAAAAGGAAAAAAAATGACTTCTTGTTTTGATTAATTAATTCTCTAACACTGGGGAGAAGGAAACTCTTAATGTTTCACTGAGGTATGCAATGACTTCATTGGTCTGGGACGATCACACAAGGGGAAGCATGCGGCCATGAGGCAGTGAGAGGGAACAAAAGGATGAGTTCCTTGTGGGGTTGGAGATTGAATTGGGAAAACGAGGATCAAATAGATAATAGGTGATAAGGGACTGGCACTATGCTGTTTCACAAGACGTACCTGGATGTCGTGTTCAGTGTGAACCTTTGTAGAAAAACGTGGCCGCTTTGTCTTGGGCCTGGGTATCTTGGCGCGCCACTCACGCCCTAGATAGGCCTAACAGGAAGGCAGGTGGTTGGACATCCGTCCGAGGTCACGTCTTGCAGCCGACTGGGGCAGAACGCAGGTGGTTTGCTTGGGTGTTGGGATTCAGCTTAACCCCCCACGAGCAAGGCAAATCCTGGAAACAGAGCATAAAGCCAGCAGAGGGGTCACAGGAAAAGGAGCTTAAGAAATAGGTCTAAGAAGTACCAATCTGCCTACATCCTTCCCTTTTGAGATACGTCCCTAAAGCTGACAAAAGACTATATTCCCCCAACTGGGGAACTCTCTACCTCTGGCTGGCGGGTTTTGGTTCCCGCGTTTCCTAAAAATCAGCTGATATTTGGAAGAAATGGCTGCCTTTTCCAAATCAAATTTATTAATTAATATCTGGGTAGACGGAACGATCTATAAACGTCACAATATATATATATATATATATATATATATATATATATATATAATACATATATATATAATATATATCTATATATATATATATATATATATATATATATATATATATGTATATATATATATATATATATATATATCATATATATATATATATATATATATATATATATATATATATATATAATATATATATATATATATATATATATATATATATATACATATATATATATATATATATATATACTATATACCCCCTATATATATATATATATTATAGTATAGGATATATATATATATATATATATATATATATATATATATATATACATGTGTATGTTTCCCCGAGTTATTAGTAGCTTGATGAAAACCATGAAATACTGACGGAACCAGGAGTCGGTAAACGAAAACTAAATGAAACAACATAGAAACGAAGGTCGTCTCTGCCTACAAAACTTTTACTTGGAGCAGATGGAAGAATCTTAAAGTTAACTCTTTGCATGTCAGAAGTCCTTACATAGTATCCTCTGAAATGCGCGGAAAAAAGCGGAAGAGACAAACTCCCGAGCACAAGAGAGAGGAACAATTTTCTGCCATCTGGTTATAAATTGCAATCTATAAAGATTTTGCTACTAGACTGATGTAAGCCTTACAAGAATTATCTTGCAGTTATTGATAGGGACCAATAAGCCCGATGTGGACGAATTCGTGCAAAAAATTGTTCAACTAGTTCTCTTTGTCTCATTCACGGGCGTTTCTCTTTTCTTTTACCAATGCCGAGTATCTTCAAATTTGTTTTGAGTACTGTTATAAGATATAGTTCTCCAATAGATATATGCCAGATTCTTCGAGAAATTTCTCATAAACAATTCTGTACAAGGAGACTTCATTGATTATTTGTTTTTTTATAACATTATTCCATAAGAGTCAGAAATATAAGGAGGTCCATAACACAATAACTGCCTTTGAATTTCTCTATGCTTGGCTAGTGGGGTTGATCTACCAAAGAATAAAATATAACAAATATATATATTTTAAAAAAGAATGAGAAACTGAAGCGGTTTTTTTCTCAGTGTTGAAAGGTTACTTGCCTAGCATGGGGTCTGTAAATTATACTTAGATAAAAAAAAAAAAAAAATTCTAATGGCAAGGAGCACTCTATACTCTATAGATTTCAAATGTAGCTATTCTATTTCAAAACATTCGTTAATTTTTTATTCTATACGACGAAGGAAATGGAATTTAGAGGGAATCACTTCTTTTGCTCGTAGTTGCAACCCATTTATTTCTTATTACTGTAAGGTCGTAGAGATCAGGTAATGACAGGAAGCCTTTCATACCACCTAAAAGGAAAGAAAAATAAACTGGATTTTGATGAAAATTTCTACACCATAACAGTGACTTATAAGATACTCGCCCTTATGAATTCTTTGGAATATTCGCGTACTCGAAACGTTTCAATGCTACTTTGAAATAAAATAATATTCTAATCCCTGTAGCTCCCTCCGGATGTAACATATCCGTTTCAGTTCCTGGTTCCCGTTCACTTGAAACGTATTTTAATTTCTCCTTCACAGGGCATCCACATAATATTATTGTTATAAACTTCGTCAAGGAAGCTGGCTGGAAGTCATATTATGTATATTAGTTAGTGAGTTAGTACGTATCTCTATATTTGTTCGCGCGGACGCAAGATATCTTCTAAAATGGTTGCTGGCTCATTTCAGCTGAAATTCCGAAGACGCAGGATATGTACTTGAATGAAAAAGGCTTGACCCTATATTCTAAGACGAAATCAAATGTGAACAAAAACATTTTTCAATAGGATGCTTTTCAATCTGTTTTAGGAGATGACACCCGCATGCACTAAAAATGATGGGACAACATTATTTCATTATAATTCATTTTTATGGTGTGATTTGATTATTTTGATATGCCTCAATTTAAATCTGCTCAAATGGATGTTTTGAAAAACTGTAGACTGATTTTAGAAACCTCCTGTTATGGTGTGGGCCAATGCCCTCTAAATAGATAATTTGTTTCGTGCTATAGGCAAAAAAAAGAATAATGATTATAACATATGTGCATTTAGATGGGTATCAAGTTGCAGATCACGAATGTTTTTACTTGAAGATTAATTGTTAAACTACTAATGAATTTCAATCAAAACTTTACGATGGATGGGACATGAACTATGAAAACATTAGATTTCTATTAATTATGAAATGCTTTTGTAATCCTTTTGAGGAGGGGCACTTTGGCTTGGAATGTTAAGCAAAATCATTCTAACTTTCTGAGACAGACCTTCGAGTGTGAGTTGCTCGGTATCCATGAATTTTGTCTATATCATTAGTTACAGATTTTAACATTTCAAATCATTCAGCAGATATTGACACACAAACTATGTTTAAAATCTTGTACAAAACATACGTGGATTATTACAAAGATCTTTCTCGAATACTACAGATGTACACATTTGGAGCAGATGTCATTTGAAAGTGTTAGAGCTGTTTTTCAGATTTTCTGGAATTACGTTGATGATTATAATAAAATGTTTGACCAAATTAATATACCAGATATTTGTGAGGGAATGTGCCAAGTAAAACAAAACTTTACTGTGTTTTTCAACTCCAGTTCAGTGGTGGACTTCGTGTTATGAATGATATCAAATACACAGTTTATTATTAATTCATATTATTTAAAAATCTTCATATCTCACAAAGCCAAGTTCATGGGTAATACAGATTGATCTCCACATCTCCGCTGATGAATTGTCACATTTTGAACTATATAACTGAATTTCTGATAGGCTCATATGGATAATTTTTCCAAATTTCTTTTTTATTAAAATACTACTCGTAAACTACTATAACTTTTTATTGCCTCTTATATTTTCTTAATATCTACTCCCTCCTTGATTTATAGCGTCTCTCGCATGGTTTTGTTTTGTAGCTTATCCTTTTACTTCTCTTTATCGTTATTCTACTCCACTCTACAATATTATCCTCATACTTGAGCCTTTTAAATAATCCATTCCTTTATACCCATTCTTCCTTATCCTCTCATCGGTTCGTTATCGGTTACTCACAGTCATTCATGGCCATTTCTTCTCTAATGATCAATTCTTTCCATGAAAGCCTCTATGACTTCAATTTAATCTGACAGCTTTTCAACTCTCTTCCCTTAAAATCAGCCTTTACGTTCTTTTTAGTGGGTGTGTACTCATACATTCTTGTTGATGGGTGTGTAGTCCACCATCACACCTTTCCCAAAATCACTGGTTTTTTAGGTCACTAATTTAAATGACCAAAGCAAACTACAAATATCATGAGTTTTTTAAACATCACAATAAACAAATCGAATGTGAGTACACACACGCACACACACACACACACACACACACACACACACACACACACACACACATATATATATATATATATATATATATATATATATATATATATATATATATGCTTAAAAATCACAGTAGATGCACGTGACTTCATAAATAAGCGAATACCACGGGAAATGATAGACAGGAATCCAAGCGCTTTCGTCTTTATTCATCCTTGACGATGTCTGAATAAAGACGAAAGCGCTTTGGATTCCTGTCTATCATTTCCCGTGGTATTCGCTTATATATTATATATATATATATATATATATATATATATATATATATATATATATATATATAATATAGCTCAGTGTCCTTTAATATCTAATTCGCTCTACCTCGGAATTTAATATATTTCATATATGCTTAACCGAAGGGGAATTTTTTTACACGATAATAGATTTGCCTGGTCCCAGGCAAATCTATTATCGTGTAAAAAAAAATTCCCCTTCGGTCAAGCATATATGAAAATACATTAATTCTGAGGTAGAGCGAATTAGATATTGAAAGGACATTGTAGCTCGATGTATGTATATGAATCACGGTAATGTGATATGACTTATATATATATATATATATATATATATATATATATATATATATATATATATATATATATATATATATATATATATATATACATTTATATATATTTAGACTTTAGGTATAGGTTAAACTTAAAATAGGCTAGACATATATTTTTTACCAACAGAAGCCCTAAAATTATGCATAACATTATCGATGTGGATATTGGGAAGTAAAAGGAATGGAATAACATTCCAATCTCTCCAAAATGTGCAGCAGTAATACATTGCAACTACCTTCCGTAAACGATAGAGTAGGTGCATGAGGTACGAAACCTCTAAAGCAAGTTTATAGTAGCTGTTATTAAGCGTTGAATAATCACCGAGATCGACGGTGATTTGTAATGGTCAGAATCGATATAAACTAATAGCCTCTCTGTTGGCCGACTCGATAACGTCACTGTCCGGTTCTGATTTCATTTCCCGTCCACTGGACTGTGGCTCGATCCCATGGGGAGACGAAATTATTATCAACTAAAAATTCCCCTTCGGTACATATATGAAAATATATCAATTCCGAGGTAGATCGAATTAGATATTAAAGGACATTTGTAGCTCGAATGATTTATATGAATACCTTTCGCGCTCAGGTATTCGTTGATTTGGAGACAGCATCAACCCACCTCGACCTCGGTAGTGTTGTAGTGCTTTTGACAGCATGTAACCATTATATACGTCATATCACATTACCGTGATTCATATACATACATCGAGCTACAAATGTCCTTTAACCCGAGAAATGCGTCAATATCATTTTACAACAGTCCGGTGTTGCGGCTACTCTTATGAATCTAATACATAATTCTACCAACGATTTTGTA
>NC_087201.1:153855970-153873470 GCF_015104395.2 Macrobrachium nipponense | reverse complement strand
CAGCAAGAGTTTCTAGAGCAATCAGTGAGGGAGAATTGTCGGTGTTATGCCAAGCTGTGTTTTACATAGCCGATCATGCCTGAGAGGGCGTTAACTTTTGTGTCTGTAGAAAAAAAAAAGACGTTTGAAAATGAGAATTCAAAAGACTGAGGGAGAATCATTTTCGAGAAGGGTTCCTGGATTCCGCTCATTAGCACCTACGAATGCATAAATCAAGCGGAGGATAAATAAGAAACGAAAGACTGTTGGAAATGGACGAGCCCTGTGTATTTCGCAACAATAATTCCCCAAACAATAAATAAAAAGACACGAATTCCCACAAAATAAGAGATAAGATCCCGAGATCCTGGTGAGAATAAAAACACATCCTTCATTACGACCGAAACGAAAGATTAATTTGCAGGATTACTGTCTACAAAAGGAAGGTGACGCACGACTCCCTCAAACGTAATGTAGGAAGTAAGCCTTGTTTACTTAACAGGACATTTGGCATCAAGACAGAGAAACTAATTCTAGTCCGAACGGGTTTAATCTATGAGAGAGAGAGAGAGAGAGAGAGAGAGAGAGAGAGAGGGGGGGGGGTTTGTTTGTTAATACAACAAAAACAATTTGTAGGAAGCAAGAGGGCTGCTGGCTCCGACGAAAACCTAACGTGACTGTTAACGTTAAACACTGACCTGGTAATGAGAAGATTGTCGAGGGTTGCTCCCATGGATGAGAAGATTTTAGAGCTTGTAACTAAGAGGCAGAGAGACCTGCTGTGATCTCTATAGGCGGACACCTCCTGGAGCTACCTCCTGTAAGTAGAAAAAAAATCTAAATGATTAAATTAAATTATATATATATATATATATATATATATATATATTATTATATATATATATATGTAAGTGTTTACATAATAAAAATAGGAATGTTTAGTCCATATATATAAAAGTCTAAAACTAAAGAGGTCAACCAGATTGCTTGCAGGAATGTGATCAGACTAGAGACGCTAAAGATGACGTATACAATAAAAGTAGGCTAAGATAACATGCCGTCACCTGTAGTCATTCAATTGTTTATAAACATTAGTCCAAGCTCCCTGCTTGAGACAACTACCCCGACCTATTATTCAAACGGCCTACGTGATCTGTAGCGTGTCTCATTCGATTGTGTGTTCGTATGAAACTATGTCATCTGATAGTATGTTCATATGTTCGAACTACTGTCTGTTCCTTCATAACTTGTAACAGAGATGGTAGACGGGCAGAACAGAGTTAGCTATCGTCATTAGAAGACCTGTACCTCTTTACCTAAGCTTTATCATGTAGAGGAATAGGATTAGCCATCATCATTGGCAGAAGCGATCAAGCTATCGTCATAGAAGACTTGTACGATCATACCTGATCTTCATCATGTAAAACTTCAGAAGAATATACTATTTTATACCTTGTGTTTTCTACAAGAACCTCACCGAACCATGAGTTTAACACATCGTCGTAAAGATAATACCGACTTCGTAAGTGATCTACAAAACCCCAGACACTCCATTGAAGATGGAAGTGCAATACCAACCGACTTAGCGTATAGATTATCGCTAGTCTAACATTACCTCATAGGGCGCCTTATCATACAAGGCACAAGCCCTAATAATTGGTGGCAGCGGACCAGAAGAACTCTACAACGTCCTACGAAGAAAAAACAGAATAATAAATCATGAAGTCAACGACGACGAAAGCAGCAGATTCTTCAAGCAACCTAGTATCATCATTAGTGAGCGACTTCAGAAAACAACAAGATTCGTCAAGCAACTTAGTATCATCGTTAGTGAATAACTTCAAGAAACAAAACCAACGTGTCCTTTTCCTACGGCAACGGAAGCTTCGTCTCTCAATAGAATCATTCAAGAAAACATCGTTAGTGAGCGTTTCCGGCACTGCAAGAACGAAACAAACCGAACGCGTCTGCAGCATCGGATTTTCAAGGGCTCGAATCATCGAAACAACGCGCACGGGGGAAACTGAAGCCAAACCAGGTCGTCCGCTAAATAGAGGAGGACCAAGGCCGTGTGTCGTTATCGGAACACCGTGACTTCCCACAAAAGCAAGCTAAGTACAATTTTTTATTCATTTGGAGTAACTTTGAGTGTTTCCTTTGCAGGTCGAATTTCGTTATTCCTGTGGCTGAAGTTACGAGACATTCTTAATCTTACTTTTTTACAGAAATTATCTATATCATTGAGATTTCGCTACTGCGAGTTTTTATCTTTGAGTGTCTGTTTCCAGAAGTTCTACTGAAATATCATAATCATATACTATGTTAACTTTATCATTTTGGGTGATTATTAATCCCTTACGTAACAAATCATATTAAACAGTGAATATGCGTTTACGCAGTGGACGTCTGTATTTATACAGATGCATGGGTAGGGTCGTTAAGCACCGTAGTGATTAGAAAACACACAAAAAACAAGTGGAACACCCGTACAAAATCTATATAAATTAGAGGTAACACTATTTCGGGTCATGACAATAAATGCTCCTTTGCAAAGTCCCGATCGCAGTTTTAGCCTTGAGTTTTTGAGTTATAAAAATATCGAACCTCAATGACTCAACTCAACTTTAAAAATATGGCTGGATTGCAAGGAATAACATGTCGTAAAAAACTTTCATCAGGCTAAATGCGCTGACCAGGATCCCTCACTATTTCAAATTTTAGCAAAGAATGAAGTACAAACAGTTAATATTGAATACAGTAGAGATAACTTGTCTTATTAGTAATCGCTCAGTTCCTAATAGTTCGTCATTCATTGCTTTATACGTAACCAGCAACATAATGCTAAAAAAAACACAATACGTTGCCGATGGTAATAAAGAGAAGGATCCTAATTATTACAAAAAGAAATAGAAACAGTAGCCTTTCAGAATCAAACAAGCAAACTCGGTTACTGTGTTTCACCCTAGTCAAGCGGTCAAGGTTAGTCAAAAACTGCCGAAGTGTTCAAAACATAGCAAATTCCACACAATAAGCGACTCTAGCAGAGTGGGGAAAAGCGATGTTGGTTCATACCAATATCTTTTTGAATTAAAAAGGATTTTTCCTATGAAACACACGACCGTATAAGTAATCAGAGCAGGTTTTTCGTTTTAATTTTAATACATTAAGTTATAATAAATACTGGTGGATTAAGCCCAACTGTACGCGCCGTAAAAATTAGAATATCTTGTTTTATTTCTTTAATACACGTAATATCTTGTATTTACGGACTCACCGTCTGTTGTTCGAACTTCCCTAATGAGAAGTCCGGATAAGCGAGCGTTTACAGATACCTCTATAGTTATAAAAAACGTTGATCTGTATGTAGTGTAATTGTAAGATCCATCTAGGGGTATACAAAATATTATCTTACATCCTGCAAAATAAGGCGTGTTTATCAAAGAAAATCCTATAAACCTTCAAACATATTAAAATCCGTTTGAAAAAAAATGAGACAGTTAATCAAATAATAACTTATATAAAGGAACTATACATTTGTCTCATAATCGTAACATTGTTCAAATGACCCAACAGAATTCTCCCACAACCGCAGTCGTACTTTGCACGCAAAATCTCGAGAAGCATGCACCCTCGAATGTCTTAGTGCGTGTAAAAAGACTTTGCTGGGAAATGAAATTTTAATCCTTCCCGACACTCTGAAATATAACGATTTCCGCGAACAAAGCCCTAAAAGTATACATATCGTGGATACGGAAGTTATAAATATCGCATTTTTTATTGTTGCTGAATTTTTAATCACGCCCAACCAGTCGTGGATGAATCTCTCTGATAATCTATCTAAAGTAATATCCGTAAAGTCATTCAAGCAGAGGTGATTCAGCAGAAATTTTTTTTTTATCTTTTACCTGAATACCAGGAAGTTTCTCCACTGGCGAGTGATCTCTGGGAAAAAACGGATGTAATTTAACACAAAATACGGTCTAAGGACAAACATAAAGCTATATACGTACCTTCGCGTAGACTCTCAATGAAATTTCAAAATAGAGATAAATGACGAAGTTGAAAAAAGTTAGTAATAGAGTCATTAGGAAATCAAATAAGCCCTATAATTTTTTCCCTCAAATGTCATGCCATAAAAGATCGGACTTGGCGTATCTGCGTAGATTTCTGACACTTAAACAAGGAAACGACTTCCGATAGTTTCCAGTGCGATGTACCGACGACATCTTATCTCTGTTAGGTTAGAATAAATTTTTTTTTTTCACCAACTTGGACTTACTTAAAGGCTTTTACCTGATACCATTACCTAAGTGATTGTACCTCATATACCGTTTTCAGCACACTCAGGGGACATTATCAATTTTTACATATGCCTCTGGCTTACGTTGCGCCCCAATTACAATATAGTGTTTGGAGACTTTTAGGGGATAACCTACATGCCTATATGGATGATCTTGTAATCTTTTCTAATACCTTAGAAGTACATTCACATAAAGTAGAGCTAGTGCTACAGAGACAAAGACAAATAATCTCAGAGTAAAATATCTAAATGTGAGTTTTTAAAAACCGAACATGTTTATCTAGGTTTTATGTGTCTGGTCAAGGTCTTAAAAGTAGTCCATGGTAAGGTGTCGGCTATTCATAACTTTCCGGTACTTATTAACGTAAAAGGGGGATACAGCACTTTTGCGCTGTAGTGGGTATTACAATCGTATGCAAATATGTAACTCTTCAATCATAGCAGCTCCTTTAACAGATCTTACGAAGAAGAGCGTAGATTAATTATGGTCTAAAAAGCATCAACAGGCGTTCGATATCTTAAAAGCGGAATAATGCAGCTTACCTAACTTAAAAATCCCTGATTTAAATAAGGAATTTTTTTTTTTATTGCAACAGACGCCTCAGACCAAGGGGTAAGAGGGGTATTACTTCAGTCATATGATAAACAGTTTCTTCCCTATAGCTTTTTAATTCACGTAAACTAAAGCCCTCTGAAAGTAAATATGCAGTAATAGCAAGGAAGGGCTAGGTATCTTTAACACTAGTACATTTTAAGTTCATAATCTATGGCTATCCTGATAAAGTCTTTACTGAACATGAGTCCTTTACAGAGTTTTTCAAAGGCTTTAATCACAGTCCAAAAGGAACTCGGTGACAAATGATCATTCAGGTCTTTGGAGCCAAGATAAGATATCTACCTGGGAAAGCAATTATCATAGCTGACGCATTATCCCGCAATCCCGCATCATACTGCAAAGAACCATTAATTAGACTAAAAGATATAGAAACATCCGTACCTATTGTTAAAACCGTATCTAAACAAGAAAATTCCTTAACCCAAGAGATCGCGAGCATTGAATATCTGGGTCGGAGCGCAGAACTGTTACAAACTGAACAAAGCAAGCGTCAACAGACATAACCCAAACAATAAACACTTCGAACGGAAACAGAGTCAGCAGCAATAAACACCAAACAATAAACACTTCGAAACGGAAACAGGGTCAGTGGCTAGGCAAAAACAATAAACACTTCGAGCAGAAACCCTAAAGCAAAAGTACATTTAAAGTATGTGTATCAAAATAATGTAATCAAATGTAATATTATATGTAGGTCTGTGACGAGGAAAACCCGAAGAACACAGCAGATGACTAACGACCAGGTAGTAGTAATAATCTTTCTCATACCAATCGTCATAAACTGGTTGCATTCCGTCATCCAGGGTTCCCTCCTATGTCACAGAAAGCCAAATCACTATTTTACTGGCCTACAATGCTTACAGATATAAAAAGCACATATCTGATTGTAACACGTGTCATGAAAACAAGGGACACACTAAGACACCTGTCAGTTTAAGGGCCTATCCCGTGCCAAATCAATCCTTGAAAGAATATACGTAGAATTATTAACAAAGTTACGAGTCTGACAGAGCAAATAAACACTTCTTAGTGTTAATAGTTCCTTGACACGTTATATAGAAGTAATAGCACTAAAAACAAACACCGCAATTGAGTGCGTTAGGAATATTTATGAGTGCTAAATCAGTAAACATGGAATTCAACACAGGATAATCCGACTCGGGTGGTGTAAATCAATAATAATCTCCTTAACACGTTGTGTGAATTCCTTTCCATTAAGAAAAACCAATAATATATGTTTTATCACCCAGAGTCAATCGGTTGGTAGAATAACGGATAATTAAATAGGAAGTGTCAATGTCTTACGAGTTACAACTCGTGATATTGGATCCGACCGGATTATAGCGGTTCTCGCGGTTTTAAATACCTTTATCATATATATCTTGTATCTATAGAATTGATGCCGCAAGTAGCCTTATACGGTACGTCGCTAGAACACTTTTCCACATATTCAAGCCAACCATTAATTATATATATATATATATATAAATAATAAATATATATAAAAAAAATAAAATAAATATGGATACAAGTGAGTCAATATAATACACTCCGTAAGAAGTCGGAAGGGTTACAAATTATAATAAAAAAGGAATCACGATATATCAATAAGCAAAACGTAACCATTAAATATCCAAATATATATGCGTAAAGATTTGAACTCTAACTTAACGCTTTAGTAATGACAAATAAGCTAAAAGTTCAAACACATATCAAAACCTACTGACATATTGTCTGTCCGGTGATTTATAGTTCGTAGTCAATGAAAAAAAAAATTAAATTAAATAAATAAATAAACTAATAATAAATAAAATAAATAAAATAAAATAAAAGAGATTTTAAAGTCAGGAAGTCTAGAAGTGAAAATGTTATCTATGGAATAATCCTATATGAATCTTATACAGGGCTAATAATATATATAGATTTGGTATGGAAACCTTTTTCATATAGTTTGAATAAGGAATATTTATTTAACATAATGCCAACATGAAACTAATATATTGTTCAATTTTGGTACTGTTGTTTTTTTTTCAGACATTCTTCTCATGCGGGTGGAGAATTAAAACACTAAAATATCATTTGAAAATACTAAAGTCGTATCTCTTACAGCAAGTAACGTAACTCTTAGCTGGCTGAGAGCAATCTCCTGCCAAGTGACGACGTCATCATTGCCGTATCAGCATTTGTTCCTTTTAACCTCAATAATCTGCTTACACAGGCTTCATCTGTGTGTCGTCTCTGCTTGCAAAAGCAGATTGACTGGAGAAAGGAATGCTTAGCCCGAACTTCTCATGGGCAAGGCAGGACGTTAGGTACAGGTGTCTATCGGTATGCGCAAAGCAACTTGCAATCATTTTAAAATTAATAAACAAAATAAGGAAATAGAATTTCTATAACATCAAAATGAATTAATTTTTTTTCTGAACCTCATAGACATTTAGAAGTATCACGATATGGATATGGATTATTTACTTGCAACATTAGCTTATTACAATCCAGGTAAATCACATTCATGGGAAAATGTCACATTTTCTTGAAAAACCCAAAGTTTATTTAGAAATTAGTTACATAGTGGGTTTTTTCGTTGCATCTCCTACCTATTAATAAAGTTTTTAAAAAATTAACCTCAGAGGATGCGCACGAGAAAATTGAATATGAAACTTTTGTTAGGGCACATAGAATCATGATTAATATTCTCTTTGACTCTTATGCTGCCTGGCAATCTTACAAATAGCTCCATTTTCCACTTCTTTGTCTAGTAACTTACTACCAGTAATATCGAATTTTCTTTGAGATTCGTATTGATATCTATTTATTTTTTATAATTATGGATATTTTTACGAGTCATCATAGACCTGGATAGGTTCACTCATTGTTAATGCCATGGATAAAAAAGTTTGTACAGCGGACTCTTTTGAATTCCAAAATATCAGCGAATTCATGTGGGTTAAGTCTGGTCTAAATGGCTCTCTCCCCTCCCCTGTGGTGTCGTCTGAATTTACTTTGCCCTTGTGACAAGTATAATTTCACTTGCAGGCTGATTAATGGAACCTGGTTACAGTATCCTGCAGTACGAGAGTTTCACATCGCAACTTCAAAAAATCGTTCGTCGCAGCGGACGACTACAGTCAAGTAACAACCGCCTACAATGTGAAAGGAATTTCATGGACTTCTTCGACCGACACCGTATCTCGTCGTTAATCTCGTTTTAATGCGGAATGCTCCAGCGGCTGTCGGAATTCGACTACAAAAAGGACATACTTCCGACAATTACGACCCGAAGGATATTCAACTCTACTTTGCTGGCGAAGGACTCGTGCTGGGATGTTTTTTTTATTCATCGCGAACGTAATCGTGTAGCTTAGGATGCAGAGAATAAGTATGAGCGCAAAATGGAACGTTGGACCCGCCCAGGCAAATTTTCCCCTTGTTTTAACCATTGAAAAAGGCCGTTTCAATTGGCTAAAGGTGGTTGTCTGGAACTGTGTAATGGACGAAAAGTTGTTCGAAAGCTAGTTAAAAGTGAAGTAGTATAACCTCGGTCATGTATCCTATATATATAAAGTATCATGTATCCTATATATAAATGATCATAAATAACGGAATCGAAATATATCTTTGCGTGTACGCAATAGGAATCTATTTAAAGTGCACATATATTAATCATAATTATATGAATCCATATACATATGTATAACAAATCAGGTAGCCTATAATCAATCTGTTACCTTTTATCTTACCAATATCTGCAGGTATTTATGAGTTAGTATATGAATTAATGAATCAGATATATAACAGTTAGCATAAACATTACTAATTTTTATCAATTCATATATGAAATTTTTTATCAGTTAAAATATGATTTTTATCATGTTAATCTTCATTCTATGCAATTATCAGAGTACATTAGTATTTTCTGTATCATAAGTATCTTAAAGAGATGAAGTGAAAAACTGTATCATTATATATCATGTGATCACTATTATTTACCAATATCATTGTTTTATATTTTATTACTTGAATCAATTCATGTACACCATGAATTTTTATTTACTTATATATATATATTCACATAGTGTCTGTATCACACTCCTATAAGTCAAATGCAAGTCAAGTTTGAGTAATATTCAGTAGTTGGTTTTGGTAGCTGACCGAGCTAATGTAAGTGTTTACATAATAAAAATATGGAATGTTAGTCCATATATATAAAAGTCTAAAACTAAAGAGGTCAACCAGATTGCTTGCAGGAATGTGATCAGACTAGAGACGCTAAAGATGACGTATACAATAAAAGTAGGCTAAGATAACATGCCGTCACCTGTAGTCATTCAATTGTTTATAAACATTAGTCCAAGCTCCTGCTTGAGACAACTACCCGACTATTATTTCAAACGGCCTACGTGATCTGTAGCGTGTCTCATTCGATTGTGTGTTCGTATGAAACTATGTCATCTGATAGTATGTTCATATGTTCGAACTACTGTCTGTTCCTTCATAACTTGTAACAGAGATGGTAGACGGGCAGAACAGAGTTAGCTATCGTCATTAGAAGACCTGTACCTCTTTACCTAAGCTTTATCATGTAGAGGAATAGGATTAGCCATCATCATTGGCAGAAGCGATCAAGCTATCGTCATAGAAGACTTGTACGATCATACCTGATCTTCATCATGTAAAACTTCAGAAGAATATACTATTTTTATACCTTGTGTTTTCTACAAGAACCTCACCGAACCATGAGTTTAACACATCGTCGTAAAGATAATACCGACTTCGTAAGTGATCTACAAAACCCCAGACACTCCATTGAAGATGGAAGTGCAATACCAACCGACTTAGCGTATAGATTATCGCTAGTCTAACATTACCTCATAGGGCGCCTTATCATACAAGGCACAAGCCCTAATATATATATATATATATATATATATATATATATTTATATATATATATATATATATATATATATATATATATATATTGCAGTAAGATTATGAAACTAGGGCTTTTACAAAGACATTTGAAATTTTCAGGGAAACAGTGTACTAGCCCGTCGGATACCAAGTGAATTGGTGATTTTACGAATTCCCTGACAATTTCAGGGATTTAGTGAAATACCCGATCTCACCGTAACATATAATATACATATATATATATATATATTATATATATATATATATATATATATATATATATATATAATAATAAATAAATATATATATATACTATATATATATATATATAGTATATATATATAGTATATATATATATATATATATATATATATCTGTAACATTCTACAGCGCAACGTGAAACTCCAATTACTCTATCGCCCTCCATCGCAAACTGGAACCGTGACATAGAGAGATAGAGAAATCGGGCCAAGAACATTTCAGTTGGCCACGTAACCATACTTGTCAGCAGGGAAAGTAGGGGGGAAGAAAAACATAGTAAAAGGCTGAAAAAAAACAAAAAAAAAAAAAAAAAAAAACGAAAAAGGTTCCTCGGCAGCTTTACTCTCCAGTTTGAGGTATTGTTACAGCATTCCAGAATAGGAAGTGACATTCCCCGGCATCATCGAATATTGGAAGCTTCTCTCCTCAATTTCCCCTTTTCCCTCTCGCTTTATATACTTTATATACACCGGCTCTTCTTCACCCATATCGACTATCGAAAACGAACAATTCTGCTGTTTGCTGAGCATCAATGGCTATCGAGAGACGTTTATAAACAATGACCGTATAGATACTGGTGCTGGGCTAATGAAAGGCAGAGCTGGTTTTCAACTTTCTCTCCTCACGATTACAAAGAAAAAATATGACAACAATAGATAAGGATGAGGCCTAACAGTCGGAAAACTCTTATATCATTCGATGGAGCCCTATGAAATTGAGTTTTTAAGGCCAGAAAAAATGGAGAGAATATAATGCCAATATCAGCAGTTGAAGTATACGAAGATTAAATCGAATACCTTACGTGAATATTTACATTGCTTAAATATCTAATAAAAGTATTAAATTTTACTTAATTGCCCATATAAATAGTTTTGAAAATTTAAAAGAGTCAACACAATAAGCTTGAAATTCGATTTAATTATAGAAAGAGATGAGACCTAAAATTTCAAGTTACCTTTTGGGGTTAGAGCAAATTTTGAGAAACAAATGTGTTTCGTTCCGCTTATAGAAAAAAAAATATGTGTGAATTGGAAGAAAACGATAAAAATCAATATGAAAAACGAAGGTGAAGAGAAAACCCGATATTCAACATATTTTGGGTATTTTGGCAATAATGTTTTCTTTATCAGTTTTTAAGTTTAATGGAAGAACTTTATTATTTTTTTTTTTCAAAGGTAAGGTTGTGATTTTGGTTTGCCCTTATTAAACATGTCGAACGGAAAATAGCAATTATTTATGTGTATACTGTTATGTTTTTTATCATAGCGTATTTACGTTTATCTTCCTTGATATAACTCAGACAATAATTTACAAAGAAATTCATACAAAAGAATTACTTGACTCGCTGGATGTTCTGATTCCTGTGTATTTAATTGAACAGGCCTCTTATATAAATCACGCTTCAGATGCCTTTTCCTGTCGCCAATTCTTTTAATTATTAATATGTTTGTGGATTGATTATCTTTACATAAGTATTTTACATGAATACTTGTCTGTTTAAAAGCAGAGAATATCACCTACCCTCTTTTCGTATAGCTTTATCAGTGAGTAACTTTTATGTACATATAAAAGAATGCATGGCAAAATATTGTGTTATCATTCAAGTTCATTCTTTATAAATCACATCTGAAGGATACATCCATACTATTACTTTACACACAATAGCTAACTTTACCTGTAACCGAGAAAAAAAATTGCAAATGTCTGATGTCAGTGACTCGTTCATGCCGACTGAGTCGAGAGTGGTACTACCTACATATCCGGCATGAAAAATAAATGAGGTTGGTGGTGCGACAGCTTCGATCTGCATTTTCAAGTCTCAAACTTGCTTTGAATAGCTCACTATATACTGTGGCTTCTGCAGCTCAGGAGAAGAAAGGGTTTGCTTATGCGATTTCATCTACACTGTGATTTGCTTTTGTTCTCGGATGTTTAAGCAACCCCGTTTTAAATAAATTGTTTCATACTGATTGAGATGTCATATGAGCGGATGTAATCGTTTTTCACTCTAAATGAATCAAAAGATACTTTTTTGACTCTATCTGAACAGTGCATTTCATCACGTTCAAGGTCACCAACAGAGAGCAAGTTTAAGCAAGATAATTAACAGCGAAGGCTGTAATTTAAGTGAAGTAGCATTAGTTTGGTTTTCAGTTAATACATAAATTCCTCTTAATTGACGGAGAGTAATTAAAACTCTCATCATACGTTAATAAATAATAAACATAAAAAAATATTCCATTTTACGATTTTCTTGAAATAACTACTAAATTTACCTATTGAAGTTAAGAAAAAATGAAAATTCTTTATTCAATCCTACACCATCCTTTAATTTCGATATTTGGTGGCACTGACATTCCATATTAAGCGAACTAAAACCTGCAGATGTACACAAGCAAGCAACGACACATCCACGAGGCAGTTTCAGACACTTCACCAGCAGCAACACCGATTTACTTTGCCTTAGATCAAAGAGGCAGTTCAGCTTCCCTGAAAGAGCCGACGGAGCGTCTTCAGTTTATCCACGATGGCAAATGGCACCGGGATAAATGGACCAGCTGCGAAAGCAGGGCTTTCGTGGCCAAGAAGAAGAACGAGGAAGTGGGAAGTGATGGTGGCGGCGCCCCTAGGAATAAGGTATCCCGCGGCAATGTGCACGAAAAGAGAGCAAACTACAGTGGTGTGGTGTAGTGTGTCTTAGGTGAGGCTAATAAATTTCCCAAAATGGGATTAGGTACGATACAGCGTAAACGGTGAGTCTATTCTGGGAACAAATCCTCTGGCCAGTATTGTTAAGGTATATGATTGTGGGTTTTAGGGACTTACATGATAATAATAATAATAATAATAATAATAATAATAATAATAAAGGAGAAGCAAATCCACAGTTATGTAAATGTACACTGTTAAAAAACCTGTAGTTTTAATCAGAAAATTACCGTAAAAATATAGTTTCCAGCCGTATTTCAGTAAAACGAGCAGCCATCCGTTTTACCTTAAATTGTTAATATATTTTACGGGTAAAATACCGTAATATCATTGCTATAAGACCTCCTACCCGAAATTACGGGGGCAGGCCCGTAATTGAGGTATAGTCCTTATCATAATGGTTCATATAACTTAAATGTTTTCTGACATTAAAAGCTTCAAATTTTTTACTAAATCATTAAAAATACAATATTGTAGAAGTTATTTGTTTTATTATTATCGCATTGGCATCTGTCTATATGAAGTTACCATGCGCTACCATCCTACATAACTACAGAATTATTAGTGTATTAATATAATAATATACTTGTACATTTACCATTTCCAACATTACGTTTTATGAAACAGGCAAAAAATAAAAATTCCACTGTATATTCAAAGGACCAAAAACATCATATATACTACGATTATCCCGATCAGATACGCATTTCGCAATGCGTGTGTTTTCATTTCTCCTGGTGGCTGGCGCACTTGAAAACAACCAAAGTCCCTTCAGCTCTCCAGTGATAAGTCTTCTTATGGTTTCTTCTTCTGTTACGAAGAGTGAAGTTGTGAACAGCATCAGGTGAGTTTTAAGACCAGGTGTATGCTTTTGTATTTTATATGATAAAACTTTACTGTAGTTGCGGCCTATAATAAGATTAGATTAGGACTATTTTGTATGAAGACCCTGCCTCCGTCAACGGTTCGCGGGACGAGTATTTCCCCCCTTATACAACCTGTATATGTAGATGGCAATAAATAATCCAGGACTAGTAAGTACAATTACCATACATTGTTTAGTGAAGCTATGTGGTAAACTTTCGATAAACATCCCATTAGCATACATTGTTAACCTAGACCATATACCTATAGGGTAAACAACCGAGTGGACTATCTGCGGCCACCTTAACCTTGTTCGGACCCACCTTCAGGAAAAGTACTTTAACACGCCCTAACACAGGAGATGGGTACCAGTCATGAGTCTCATGTCTCGAGGTGTTGCTTCACGACCGTTGATCGTGACTGGTGCCTATCTCTGGTATCAGGACATGTTAAAGTACTTTTTCTGAAGGTGGTTCTAAGATGGTTAAGGTGGCCACAGCTGGTCCACGCGGTTGTTTATCGTAGGCTAAACCAGTCTGGGTGAAAATAGCAGCCTTTCTTCTGTGGGAGTCACTAGCCTAACTGTATGGGTACATAGCAAGTAATTGTGTTATATAACTTGTGAACTTATGGGATCTGGTAGGCTGTACATTTAGGTGTGAATAATTAATCATAATATGTTCTTATATTTATAATGAAGTAATACCATGTATTAGACTTGAAAAGACTTAAAAAGGACATAGTGCAAAAATAGTATTCTAGACTTTGTAAAGGCTATATTCTGGTTCAGTCTTATGTAGCCTATACCCTTGAGTGGTATTAACCTACCATAGGTTGCAGAATAGCAAGGTAGAGTGGCAATACCTTTTTCAAAGGAATATCCTGATATTAGCTTAAAAATAGCGTGGCTGAATATCAAGCAAAATAGTCTTGGCTATTTAAAGAGAAAACCATTTTGCAGGAGGGTTATAAGTTGAGAGAAAACTTAATAAGATCTTTTATGACTAGCTTAATGTGGATTAGATTATAATTATTAGCCTATGCCAGCTAAAACAATACCTTGGGTTAAATAAATTACTACCTAGACTAGATTCCTTTTCTTACATACTAGGAGCTTCAATTCATTCCAGAGATGTATAACTTCAGTATTTGTAATAACTCTCTGCCATCATTTGTTTCATATTTCAATCACTATAGGCTACACAGAAATGAGATTAGTATGTGTATTTCATGCCCACTTGAATGCTGTGAGCAAAATTTTAAAAAATACTCAATCTGTCATTCTGGAAGAATCAGAAGTTTTAAAAGTAGTTATGTAAATAATGTGATAACTTTTTCTTTAACAATGGTAGATCCTAGGCCTGCTTGAATTTTGCAAAATTGGGGAAGGTTTTTTTTATCTAAATCATTAAATCATATAATTATTAAATATATACTATATATAAGTAGGATTGCATGTGACTAAATCTGATCATTCCTAACTCTTAATACATTATAGTAAGATTTCTTATCATTGCATGCTTATGCTCTGAATCTCTCAATTTAAAACCACCTTTATGCTTTATTTTATTTCAAAGTTTATGCCTTTCTTTGTTGTTTGTGATGCTCCATATGATCCTCTCTAATTCCACATCTCAACTTTTCATGCTGCTGTTCCTAATATACTATTTTCAGGACTGTCTTTATTTGCACACTATTACTACCTTTAAACTTCCCTATTCCTATTTCCATGCTATATAACTCAAAATTTTTGCCTTTCATAGTATGAATGTACTATTGTATGTGTGCAATGATTAGTACTTGAATTCTGCAACTTCCTCGCAGGGACCTTATAATTTGTTAATCTGCATTCTAATGCATGATGTATCCATAAACTGTCCTGTTTAGTAAAATCCATAATTTTTTTTATGTAATATCAGTTACTCTTCCTACCAGTTGTTAGTGTTTGGCCTTCTAATTGTCACCCACTGTGAAAATATTTTTTTTCCTGGCAGTTTCTGCAATAAACAATGCTTCACTTAAATAATATATATAGATTGGCATTTTCTTCTGTTTTCTCATCTAATTCAAGCTTTCTATTCCCACCACACATGCTACTACAAAATTCTATTGTTAAAGTATTTCACCAAGGCTTAATTTTCAGGAACATCGGTGCTCCAGGCTATCCGCTTCATAGTTGCAGTTGATGGAAGATTCATCAACTCAGACTTGACTTCACTCGTGCTGCGATGGCCATGGGTTTCGCAGCATTTTTCATATTTGATATTTATTACCCATCAGAAGCTTCAGTCACAATGGAATTTATGCAGAGGTAAGCTGTTGTAATAAGTTACTTAAGATTTTTTTTTTAATTTAAGAATATCAGGGAAGTAATTTATATTTAAATGTCCATGTACTGTAACTTTGTATTATGTGTGGTGGTCAGCAGTTGTTTTACAATATTTTTACCATTATGTTCATATATCTTGTCATTTTTACAGGTGTTTCTTCAAAATAAATGCAGAAAAAGGGACAAAAAATACCAGAACAAAGAAAAACGTTGCACACACCCATCGAAGAATATTAAAGTTCAATGAGCTTATGGAATAATGAGTGAAAAGCATTCACACTCTTCTGTATAAATAATTAATTTTAAATTTTGTGTTAAAAAAGTTAAAAATCTGTTTTTCAAGAATAAAGTTTTTTGAAAGTTAATCTTCTCATTATTTTCTCCAATTGGATATATGACCTGCACAAGGAATTTTAGATTACTATTTCAATTGTAACATAAAATGCAAAGAAATATTAACATTAAATTCAAAGAAATATTAGAAAATCATGTACAAATCCCAAAAGGTTACTGTATACTCTATGTCAAATAAATTTACATAAATATGTTACCTGTATAGGATTTGTTACCAATTTTAGTTTTTTATCTTTTTATTTGTTTTGATATTGTAATGAGATGTAATTATAATTTTACAAAAATAAATATGTTACCTGTAATTTAGGGATTTTGTTTCACCAATTGTTTTAAGTTTTTTATCTGTTTTGATATTGTATGAGATGTAATTATAATTTTACAAAAAATAAATAAAAAAAAAACATGTATAAATGACTATTGGTAAAATTTACATATGTTTTATAAAATATGGCCCCACAAGGAAGGTATGAAAAAGGTTTTTAGGATTATTTTTTTCTTAAATTAGCCACTCCAAAGTTTGGCGGGTGGGGTTGTGTAGCGCAGTGATATACAGGGTCTGGCAAATCAAATGCCCGAGTTTTGATTGGCTATATGGAAAAGCAAAACAATACTTACAGAATTATTTGTTTTATTCGAATCAGTATACAATGCTGTTCGTGTGATCACTTTTTGAAGATGGCATCAGGAAGATGGTGCCATCTGTAGCGATGCACGGTTGAAGGCGATGTCTGAAGTTTTCGGCTGCTCTTCGGCACATCTCGAGGAGTATTGTAGCGATTTCCTCCCGGATTCGCATCTTCAATTCTTCCAAACTGTGTGGCCGAAAGTGAGATGAGCCGAAGAGCAGCTGAAAACTTCAGACATCACCTGCAACAGTTCATCGCTATAGATGGCCACCATCTTCCTGATGCCATCTTCAAAAAGTGATCACACAAACTGCATTGTATACTGATCCGAATAAAACAACAAATAATTCTGTAAGAATTGTTTTACTTTTCCTAATAGCCTATCAAAACTCGGGCATTTGATTTGCCCCAGCCTGTATATATGTATTTTCACCCATATTTGAGAAAATCCCGTAAAAATATTAACCGTAAATTATACGGTATGTTATGGGTTAACTTAACGGTAAAACCGTAAATTTTATGGTTAAAATTTTAAACGGTAATTTCTCA
>NC_087201.1:153823470-153850970 GCF_015104395.2 Macrobrachium nipponense | reverse complement strand
TATCTATGAATGAAAGCATGAACTAAATACAAAACTAGTCCTTCTCCAACAAAAGCAATATTTCTAATAACCTATCCACCAATAGCGGCCCTTTAAAATCTTCACTCTCTATTCACGTGTTCATCTGATTCCACAATGACATCTCTATTTTCTTTATTTTCGAAAACGAATGCTGTCGAATGATGCCACGAAATTTTATAACAATTGGGCGGGCCAGAAGCCAAAAAATACTATAGCTTACCAGGATTGCTTAAATTACTTAATACCTTAAATTTGCTTGCAATTACATATAAAGCTAATAATAAGGATTATATATGGTAATAATGGAAATTTAAAAAAATTCGTTTCCTAACCTGAAAATTCACGATGTTACTGAGCCAGATTTCATGTTATTGTAACAAAAATTGTATATTAAAGCTCAATGCACCAATCGATAGTTTTTCTAGCTAATTTAGTAATTTTCATATGCAATATATTCTCACTTTCGTTGATAAATTTTCCTTATTTATTTATTTGTGCCAACGAAAGAGTTTCATATATGATAAGGACATCTGCCCAGGAAGCAGCTGCCTTTGTATCGACCTCAAAAGGCATGGTAGGTTCGAGTCCCGGCTGGGACAGGTGGACTTTCAGTTGATTCCATTTAGATACGAGATATTCCAAGGGTATAGTGAATTCGATGTTTGGGATTTTGTTTTAATGTTTGTGGGTGTAACGAGGTGTGTAAGTGGCGCCACCCTGTTTAAGTAATTATATACATACATCACCTTTGTTTTCACTGCGAAAATACATACCATATGATGGATATACTTACAAGGTGAAGCAATGTCCCGTAATAATTTCACCTAATACGCATTCTTCGGTCAATATTTATGAAAAGAAATAATCGTTTGTGCTTACCTCAGCGTATTCATACTACATACATTCTATACACTTGTGGATTTATCTACGTAACCTTGCATTTGTAATACATTACGACAATGTCGTCGAACCAATATTATGAATCATATAGTATCATGTATATAATTCATATTGTGTAATTTAATTTTAATAAGACTTAATCTGATTATATCGCGCTTCTCGATTGACAACTGGGCGGTATGTTGATGTCGTTATGCAGAAGGCCCAGCATCCAGCTTCCAGCTTCCCTCAGAGCTCTCCAAATTTGCAAATGTTCTTTTCCCAGTTTGCAGAATGTTTGTCAAGCAGCCCTTGGAGAAGATTGGTTCCGAAGAAGACCTTTCCAGAGTGAACGGTCGTTAATTTTTTATTTCTATCTCCAATTCCAGTTAGCCCTTTCTGAAAAACCTTATTCCCTTTTACTTCAGCTATACACTGCCAACATAAAAAGAAATTCGGAATTACTCGCAGGCTGGAATTGCTAGGTTTGCTGTGTTTTGTCCCTGCTGGTTTATCAGAGATCAAATTTATATTAGATCATTTGCCTTTATAATTATTAAAAAGATTTGCCAAAATACTCGTTTTTCTTAATCGAGGGCTCGTAAACGTTGTTGTGATTCTCGGCAATTTGAGCTCATGCTGAGCCAGTCTAAAACTGCGTGATACTAAACAAATTCTCTCTCTCTCTCTCTCTCTCTCTCTCTCTCTCTCTCTCTCTCTCTCTCTCTCGCTCTCTCTCTGCCTCAGTATAAGTCGAACTAAGTTTGCATGCACATTGTATGACTCTCTCTCTCTCTCTCTCTCTCTCTCTCTCTCTCTCTCTCTCTCTCTCTCTCTCCTTTTAATTTTGCTTTCTAATTAACTTCCTTCACAGAATGCTGTCGAGTTCGTAGCGCACCTTTTATTAGGAATGAAAATTTATACATATGGTGGAATTTTTGAAGTTGGGTTCAGTTATCTGAATGATATTCCAAGTTTAAAGTCTGACAGATGTTTCTTGAACTTTCTTGTCCTTAAGTTCTAATATTTTGTCGTCATATATATATATATATATATATATATATATATATATATATATATATATATATATATATATATATATATATATATATATATATATATATATATATATATATATATATATATATATATATATATATATATATATATATTACCGTGATTCTAATCTCGGTACTTCTATCTTAAAAGGATCTGGTAGCTACGGTCGTGCGTCTAAGGCACTGGCTAACACCCCGTTTTCTCTCACTCCAACACTAACACCAACCCCCTTCTCTCTCTCTCTCTCTCTCTCTCTCCTCTCTCTCTCTCTCTCTCCACAATAACTCTCTCACTCTACATCACACTCTCTCTCTCTCTCTCCATCTCTCAACAACACTCACCCCCCCCCCCTTACCTAAGGCAATCAAATCAGACTCATGAACTTACAAAAATACATTTATTTAAGATCAAGGCATAAACTAAATAACTCAGGTTCTTAACAAAATGATTAAATGAAAGGTTGAACTCAGATTGCCCTCTCCATATTTCTACTACAATAACCAATATTATCTTAGTCACAAAACTAGGCATAGTCATAGTACAGTAACACCATGAAACATTAGTTAGGTTCCCATATCAATTAAGTCACCATATTCAGTTCCCCTTTCTTAGAACCGCATTTTAGAAGACAGGAGAACACAAAAGATTATAAATTAAAATCACAAGATCATATGAAATAGAACATCTTTGAAATAAATATTCAAAATGCAATCAAGCCACACCTTTACCTAAAAAATAAGTATGCTTACCCATTCAACACATTATTCACACACACTTCTCAAAAAGTACTTTTGAAGAAGCCATCTTGGCTCCTCCCCTCTCTTGTATAGATCTCTCCCCTTGGTCAACTTATTTTCTTGTTATGTAGGGAAAAAACTCGCACGTACGCACGAACTCACACACATTGTTCATGCCTCAGTAACTGCCTATAACCAGTTTCAGAAGGCACCTCTGCAACCGCCCGTGCATAGCAACAGGACATGGCACTGATCTGCTTAGACAGCAACTTTGACATCGCGCCACCCGATTGACACATCTAAAAAATTATTTTGTCACTTTGACATAATTTTTGCACCATTTTAAATTATCCGTTACATGGAGTATTATATATGAAAATGTGCGCAATTTCATGTAAAATACAACAAAAAGATACTCATGATTGTAGCTTTTATCAGTTTTGAAATATTTTTATAAAAACGATGAGTGCCAAATTTTCAACCTTTGGTCAACTTTGACTCTACCAAAATGGTCGAAAAACGCAATTCTAAGCTAAACCTCTTATATTCTAGTAATATTCAATCATTTGCCTTCATTCTGCAACAAATTGGACGTATCTAGCACAATATTTCGATTTATGGTAAATTTATGAAAAAACATTTTCCTTACATCCGTGCGGTAACTCTTCCGATAAATTTTTTTGTGCGATTGTCTTAATGTTTGCACCATTTTAAATTTACCGTTACATAAAGTTTTATATATGGAAATGTGCGAAATTTCATGCACAATACAACTAAAAACAATCCATGGTTGTAACTTTTATCAGTTTTGAAATATTTTCATATAAATAACGATAAGTGCAAAAATTTCAACCTTTGGTCAACTTTGACTCTACCAAAATGGTCAAAAAACGCAATTGTAAGCAAAAGCTTTTATATTCTAGTAATATTCAATCATGTACCTTCATTTTGCAACGAATTGGAAGTCTCTAGCACAATATTTCGATTTATGGTGAATTTATGAAAAAAAACATTTTCCTTACGTCCGCGTGTTAACTCTTCCGAAAAAAATCAGAAATTTTTTCGTGCGATTGTCGAAATGTTTGCACCATTTAAAATTACCTGTTACATAAAGTTTAATATATGAAAATGTGCGCAATTTCATTTAAAATACAACAAAAAATTCTTGAAGGTTGTAGATTTTATCTTTTTCGAAATATTTGCATATAAATCACGATAAATAAAAAAAAAACCATGTTCGTTCAACTTTGACTCTACCGAAATAGTCGTAAGACGCAATTGTAAGCTAAAACTCTTACAATCTAGTAATATACAATCATTTATCTTCATTTTAAAACAAATTCGAATTGTCTAGAACAATATTTAGATTTATGGTGAATTTAAAAACAAAACTTTCTTTCCCTTCGCGCGCCGATTCGCGGCCGCAAATCTCCGAAATGGGTACGTCACATTCTCCTAATATTTGCTCCTTTTCATATTAGGCGTCTTTTAGAGTTTAATATATGAAAATGTGCGCAAATTTATGAAGAATACAAACAAAAATATTTAAAGGTTGTAGCTTTTCTCATTTTTGCAATATTTGCATATAAAAAATATATATATAAAAATTTTGACATTCGGTCAAATTTAACCCGTCCAAAATGGTCAAAAACTGCAATTCTAAGCTAAAACGCTTACAGTATCGTAATATTCAATCATTTTCCTCCATTTTGAAACAAATTGGAAGTCTCTTGAACAATATTTAGATTTATGGTGAATTTTTGAAAAAAAACTTTTTTTACGTCTGCGCGTTATGAATTCATGCATTTTTCTGTGTTGCTTTGATAGTTTTACAATGTGTTATATATAAAAATGATTGCAATGTAGTGTAAAATACAACGAAAAAAAAAGTAACTCGTTAGCTTTAACCGTTTTTCGCACAGCTCGATTTGAATACAATTATGTATGAATTTTTTTTTTTTGCTACCATATATCGCATTATTTATATATGATAATGATATTTTTTTTTATTTTTGATGGTTGCATACTAAACGTCAGACAATGACAAAAAAAGGAGCCAAAAATGAACTCTTAATCTTGAAAACTAAGAGAGCTGTGATTTTTTGAAAAAAATATTTTTTCCGCTTCCGCGCTCACTCCAAACCCGCCTCGGCATACGGGAGACGTTTTGGTTTTTAGGGCTTAGGCGTAAGAGGGTTAAGCTTAGATGTCTTGTCCTTGGACCACACTGTGTCTCCATGGGAAGCTAAATTGATGACTCCCTACATTCCAAGAAATGTCACAGCACATCACCTTACAACGGTGTCTTAAACATATTGTCTTAATACATCCCTCTTTCTATATAACATATATATATATATATATATATATATAATATATATATATATATATATATATATATATATATATATATAAAAAAAAAACATATATATATATATATATATATATATATATATATATATATATATACATATATATATATATATATATATATATATATATATATATATATATATATATATATATATATATATTATATATATATATATATAGATATATATATATATATATATATATATATATATATATTATATATATGTGTGTGTGTGTGTGTGTGTGTGTATATATGTGTGTGTGTGTGTGTGTGTGTATGTATGTATAATTGAAGAGACAGGGTGCAATTCTTCAAGTTAATAGAACTGGAAAGTACAATGTGTGTAATATATGCATTGCCCGTCAAATTAGCCGCTAGCATACGTCATCGCATTACAGGCGACAGCCACTGATTCAGTCTAATATCCTGCAGGCATTATTACTATTTATTATTATTATTATTATTATTATTATTATTATTATTATTATTATTATTATTATTATCATTCGAAGATATTTATATCCATCAAGGGGAAAAGGACTTTAAATTTCCGAGAAGAGCTTACCCTTAACAAAAAGGTTAATGGACAGCAAAGGTCCCTACAATACTGAGAACAGAACGACCTGAAACATTATCAGTAATAGTATGACAATGATCAAACCTAAAATGCTTCCTATTTAAATAAATACCAGTTGGCAGTTTTTTATGGCAATGATGTTTTAAAATAATGGAGACAGATTAATGTGTATTGAAACATGTAAAAGAAAACAAGTTCCCTTTTGTAATCATTACAGCACAAACTTTTAATTACACTGTTTGAATTAAAAATCATGCCCAGAAATTTCAATGTTTGATTTAAGAAACATCCCAAAGAAGTACTGTGGACACTTTTGTTTCGAAGTATCTTACACAAGAAATGTCAAAGGAAATCTGGCAGTCAAAAACTGGAAAGGAAAGTGAAGTATGACTCAAACTACCACTATAATAACTCAACCTCACTAAACCGATAGAGAGTCTATTTGTTTCCAAGACCCATCAAGCATTCCTCCTCCAGCAGACGCCAGACTGCCGTCATTCGGCGACGCGACGGTAGTCTGGGTCCGTTCCTAAGACGGGCAGGCGACCTGCGGCTTCGAAATTGTCTGGAGAATTATGGGAATGGGCATAAATTTCACCGGATTATTCGTGCCGTGTGGACTGGTCGTTTTAGAATAGAGTTCTCAGCTTCCGTAAATTTATCTTCGTAAATATTAGACAGATGGCGAACGTTATTATAGAGATGAAGTAGCATTATTTTCTGCCCTTTACATTCCGCTAAAAAGAGCGAAAGGAGAAGTAAACATCTATGTGTCTCATCATACGCCTCGATAACCAAACATCCATCATTAGGTGCCTTCTGCTTCTCCCTTAGCGTCAGAAGTTTGGCTTTAATGGCACTACTATTCGTCTGGCAAACCTGACTGGCCTCCATCGTAGGCACCCGTTGTGTCGGTCGCATAGTTTATTTGCCTAGATATTCTACTTCTGGTATCTAGAATCTTTATGAAGGGCTGTCGCTTTCATTTTGCTTTGGGTGTTATTTTCTCAATCCTGGAAGACCCTTCAAAGTCTAAAGTGAAGAAACTTGAAGAAAAAAATGTAGCAAATTTTCGCCATTTCCGCGGTCACAAGAGAATCATGAAAACATTAATAGCATAGTTTTTCCTTATGTTACTATTTTCATATATATTTAGGGTTTGTTGTCACTTTTATTACACTTCCAATCAGCCAGTATTATGAGCTGTCCCCTGTGCAAGCTTTGAAAGAAAATGACATTACTGTATGTCTGTTTATTGTATGCTTGGTTTATTAGTTTTATTTCTCGAGAAGAAATATTATCGAACATTTCTACAAGAAAAATAACGTCAGAGTTAATTGAAAATTCTAGTCGAGTTATAGCTTGTTACATGGCAAGCATTTTTGAAAATCTCCTTTTGGCAGGGTTATATTTCCTCTGAATGGCAACTCGGCCTTTATATAACATGGTTAATCCTTCTGCGGAATTAAATTAATAAGACGAAGTAGTGACGAATAACTTTTTCTGCAGGCGAATTAAGGGAACAGCATAGTTTTAACTTTAGATAAAAAAAGACAAATATATATCCTCCTTCATATATTTCATAACCCAAAGGCAGGTAACCTTTTCATCCTTTTTTATCCCCCAGTTTCAAAGAATTTTAGGGTCAGATATGAAAGAGAGAAATCGGTTTCATACCAATAACAATTTATTGTATAATTACCTAGTTGTTACAAAGTAAGGAAAACGCGGGAGTAATTCATTTCTCCCTACCCTGACGACGCAGAATAGGAGGCAATTTTCCCCGATTAGGGACAAATTCCCAACAAAAGTAGTCATTGTCTTGCCGACAAGTAGTATGCAAAGTAAATTACTCTCTCTCTCTCTCTCTCTCTCTCTCTCTCTACTAACTTAGACTCACGATATTCCTTTGGTGACGATGATCGCCGGTAGGGACTATTATCCTTCTGAACGACTCCATTGCAGCTGCTGTTATGTCCTTCCTTGATTGCACATCCTTTTGCCAGGGAGATACAATTCCCTCACGTCGGGTGGCCGAGCTCTTGCGCATGCGCAGTTTACACATTTGACGTGAGCAAGATATAAGCAGATGTTTGTTGCTTAAATTTACTGTAATGATAGCACCCGAACGTTCTGTCTGTCTGTCTGTCTGTCTCTCTCTCTCTCTCTCTCTCTCTCTCTCTCTCTCTCTCTCTCTCCTCTCTCTCTCTCTCTCTACTTTCCAACTGACCTGAGGTAATTTTACCATCCGTAATGGAATCGCATTTGATGCAAAATTCATTTAACTTAAAAGCCATCTAATCAAGCAAAGGTTTGTTGTAGCAAGGTATAAAAGAGTCGGCGTCAATGAACTCCCAGATGCAACGCCAGATAGTATGATAAACATTAAATAAATATTGGAAATTTACTTTATTTAATGAGAAAAACAGCTAAGGATTAGATCTCCCTTTTTTTCTATTTCATAATATGCAAAATAGAGATTTCGTTGTGTATCCTGAGTGATGGATTAAACAAAGATTGGTATTTAACGTATGAGTCTTTAAAGGAGACCCAAAAGCAGTACCTGGCGCGTGATAATTTTTAAAATACCAAACTTTGAATAAAAAATATGATTAGGGTATCCTTGTAAATCAAAATGCCATTTTAACTGGTGTTGCTCTTTCCCAATTAAGAATGTGACCTCTCTCTCTCTCTCTCTCTCTCTCTCTCTCTCTCTCTCTCTCTCTCTCTTTGTGACATTTATAAGGATTAAAGGTGATAAATGGCTATTGGTAGAAATTTTGTGAAATTATTTAATTGCTGCAAGAAAATTCGATGGCAATGCAACTTCTTTCGCTTTTGTTGGGGGGGAGGGGGGCTAGGGAAGAAAATATAGCATAGAATAACGTATTAAAATCTGCACTAAATATCCTTCTCATCGTCTTCGTGACGGATGAAAGAAACACGCTAATGCAGATAGACGTATCTTCATCTAAACAACATTTTGCTCATCCATATCCTGGGAGATACGAACCGAGCAAACCAATCCAACAACATCCTTATTTCTACCTTGGGACAAAAATGTGAGAGGAAATGTTTTCCTACTAGAAAGCCTCTCACCTGTAGCTTTGAGGTTAGGAAACCCATTCCGAAGATTTTCTTCAGTGCATCGTCTATCCGAGGATTACACGTTGTCCAAACAAAAACATTTCTGCGTTGCATTCTGAGTGAAGCCGGTTTGAGTCTCCAGCATAACAGAATTTACAAGCGTTTTCGCACATAACACACAGACACACACACACACACACAGACACACACACACACACACACATACACACACACACATATATATATATATATATATATATATAATATATATATATATATATATATTATATATATATATTATATCAATTTCTGGTGAAAAATACGCTGACTGCCTTCTTCCATTTATTGAAGTTTTTCGCGACAGCTGTTTCGCCTTATGGCATTATCAAGCGACTACTGACTTACAATCTGGCCTTTTGGCCTATTTATTTCATTGTGTGGGAAGTATGACCTTGAGGTATGGGTACTGGTTAGTCTAGGGATTAACAGCTTAAGGGTGTTGTTTTGGATACAAAGAACATAAGGAAATATGTACTGTGACAATGAAAGTGAAAGTTTAAACAGTAGTTAAATAAATATTCAAAATACAATGCCATGTGCTAGTGTTTCCTTAAATGTATGTTTAAAATTTAATGTTACATGTTGGTTTTAGATAAAAAAATTAAAAGAATTACATACAAGAATAAAAATGAAAATAGAAATCAAAATGCTTTTTTTTATTATTCCTGTATTTAGATTTCTATATTCATTTTTATTTCTGTATGTAATTTTGTAATTTGGATGGTATCAAGAGAAGATATTTATTCAAAAATTATTACAAGTTTCCCTGGACTAAGAGTTCTCATTGTCATTGGACTGTTATTCTAGGAAAGCTTGTAACTGTTTTTGAATAAATATTTCGGCTAGATGCAATCCAGTTTCAATGAGCTCCTATTAGTAATTGTATTAATGCACAGAATAATAGTGTATGTGATATAGTTAATATATATAATATATTATATATATATATATATATATATATATATATATATATATATATATATATATATATATATATATATATATATACAAATTTTTTTCTGCTAAAGATTTCGAAAAAGGATCGTCTGCAAAATAAAACTGGTATACATAATCGTTGTGAATGGAATTGAGGATAAAACAAAAAACAGCTATGCCTAAAAAAACGTTTGAACATGAAAAAAGCATTACACATATAATGAAAAACTGAAATGTTCAATTTGATCATATATGTCAAGTGACTTCGTATTTCCCATAATTGAAAGACCCAACATTTAATAGTGCTTTACTCTTAAACGAAATATAGCGTAAAATTTGTTATGAAAAATGAATTAAAAAAGGAGTTTGTTGAATCAGTTAACGGTTTGATTTGTATAGGAAATAAAAAGGAAAACCATTTTCAGAGATTTCCAACCCTTTTCGAGGAGGAAACTCCATACTTCCTTCGAAAATCTGTTGTCAGTTTACTGGGCTCCGGAGGTTCGTCTTTTAACTTTCGATTAAACCTTCAAGAAGTTGGAATTTCTTCCGACTCCGTTGTTGTTTTTGTTCCTGTTGGCGTTTTATTTATTCATTTTTGGTGTTCTATTTTTTTTTTTTTTTTGGTGTTTTATTTATTTATTTATTTATTTTTTGAGGGGGGGGGGGGGCGGCTGGAATCTTTTAGAGGCGAAGCGTTCGCCTTTAGAATGAAATTGATAAATTCCGGATGTATTTCTTTCCATGGGTTCAAGAGAGAGAGAGAGAGAGAGAGAGAGAGAGAGAGAGAGAGAGAGAGAGAGAGAGAGATGATCTTCAGCTGGAAGTTAAAGGGGTAGAGGAAAACAAAATAAAGTGAGAGAAACATTTTAATAGAGAGAGAGAGAGAGAGAGAGAGAGAGAGAGAGAGAGAGAGAGAGAGATGATCTTCAGCTGGAAGTTAAAGGGGTAGAGGGAGACAAAATAAAGTGAGAGAAACATTTTGATAGAGAGAGAGAGAGAGAGAGAGAGAGAGAGAGAGAGCGAGAGAGAAAGAGAATGCTAAACAAACACTAATAAAGACAGAGAGGGAATGGCTAACAAAGATTAAGAAACAGACTACCCCGTAAATATATTGAACAAATTTGACGCATCTTTCTAGTGTTATATCTTCAATTATTTACACATGTCAATCATGTTCAAATTGTTGAACAGGTAATTTTGTTTATTTTTGTGTGAGAAATTTTTGCTTTACAATTCATGACTGTTCTCGAATGTGTATTTGCCTTCGGAGAAAATAAACATTTATTACGATCGATATCGAGAACAGCATAACGCTACTCCATGGAATTCATTCCTGTCACCTATAAAGAAAAAATGGTGAATCATTTCCCGGTTGTTAAAAGCTAATTAAGCTTTTCAGGTACATTTCAAAAAGCTTGATGTGGAAAAAAAGTTCGTTTTTCCCTATCAATTTAGCTTGAGAGAGAGAGAGAGAGAGAGGAGAGAGAGAGAGAGAGAGAGAGCTTGGGGTTAGGAGTTCAGTGCTGGAGTAGTGATCACTTCTGTTTGTTACTAACTGAATGAAAAAGCGCAACTTTCATTTTCCCGTAACAAGAAAAATTAACTGGCAATAATTTGACTAATTGCGCTTTTGATTCATTGACTTGACAAACGATGGGATATATTCTGCAGTGATTAGACATTAATTGAAAACTAACTTATGACACAAGTTCTCTTCAATCGCTCTGACTTCATATAAAAGGTGCAAGGCTGACTACGTTCACACTTTCTTTACCCTTAAACGCCGACTGGACGTATTTTACGTCGACATTTTTTGTCTCTCGGGTGCCGACTGGACGTATTTTTACGTCGACATACAAAAAGTTTTTTTAAAAATTCGCGGAAAAATACTTTTAGGCCTACCAGCCGAAAAACTCTTGATCACGCGCCGGGGGTTGGGGGATGCTGGGAGTTCACGATCAAGGTGTTGTTTTTGTTTTACAATCGTTACGCAGGCGCGCAAGCGCGAACTTTCTTTCTTTGCCACACTAAAAAGTATCTGTGACACATCTCTGAAATTATTTCGTCACTTTGACATAATTTTGTTTTTACCATTTTAAATTAGCCGTTACATAGAGTATTATATATGAAAATGTGCGCATTTTTATGTAGAATACAACAAAAAAATACTCATGATTGTAGCTTTTATCAGTTTTAAGATATTTTCATATAAATAACGATAAGTGCCAAAATTTCAACCTTCAGTCAACTTTGACTCGACGAAATGGTCGAAAAAACGAATTGTAAGCTAAAACTCTTATTTTTAGTATATTCAAATCATTTAACTTAATTTTTGCAACTAATTGGAAGTCTCTAGCACAATATTTCGATTTATGGTGAATTTATGAAAAAACTTTTTCCTTACGTCCCGCGCGGGTGGACTCTTCGAAAATAATCATACATGCGATTGTGGTAATGTTTGCACCATTTTAAATTAGCCGTTACATAACGTTTTTATATATGAAAATGTGCGCAATTTCATGCACAATACAACTAAAAAAAACAAAACCCATGGTTGTAGCTTTTATCAATTTCGAAATATTTTCATATAAAAAATGATAAGTGACAAATTTTCAACCTTCGGTCAATTTTGACTCTACCGAAATGGTCGAAAAACGCAATTGTAAGCTAAAACGCCTATATTCTAGTAATATTCAAGCATTTACCTTCATTTTGCAACAAATTGGAAGTCTCTAGCACAATATTTCGATTTATGGTGAATTTATGAAAAAAATAACATTTTCTTTACGTCCGCGCGGTAAACTCTTCCGAAAAAATCATACGTGCGATTGTGTAATGTTTGCACCATTTTAAATTAGCCGTACATAACGTTTTATATATGAAAAAGATGTGCGCAATTTCATGTATAATACAACAATAAATAGTTGAAGGTTGTAGCTATTCTCATTTTTCGAAATAAAATTGCATATAAATCACGATAAATAGAAAAAAAAAAAAAAAAACCACGTTCGGTCAAATTTGACTCTACCGAAATGGTCGAAAACGCAATTGTAAGATAAAACTCTTACAGTCTAGTAATATTCAGTCATTTATCTTCATCGTGAAACAAATTCGAAGTCTCTAGCACAATATTTAAATTTATGGTGAATTTAAAAAAAAAACTTTCCTTCCCTCCGCGCGCGGATTCTCCGCCACAAATCTCCGAAATGCGTAAGTCCCATTCTCGGAATATTTGCTCCGTTTCATATTAGGCATTTCTAGAGTTTTTATTATATGAAAATGTGCGCAATTTCATGTAGAATAAAACGAAAAATATTTGTTTGAAAGTTGTAGCTTTTCTTATTTCCGAAATAATTGCATATAAAAAAAATATATATATAAAAAATTCGACATTCGGTCAACTTTAGCTCGTCAGATATGGTCGAAAACTGCATTTGTAAGCTAATATTCTTACAGTATAGTAATATTCAATCACTTGTCTTCATTCTGAAACATATTGGAAGTCTCTAGGACAATATTTAGATTTATGGTGAATTTTTGAAAAAAATATGTGTTTACGTAAGCGCGTTACGAATTCATGCATTATTTTGTGATAATATTTTCTCTGTGTTGCTTTTTATCGTTTTTACAATGTGTTATATATCAAAATGATCGCAATTTAGTGCACATTACAACGAAAAAAAAAGTAACTTGTTACCTTCAACCGTTTTTGCGCACAGCGCGATTTGAATACAATTATATATGAAATTTCGTTTTTGCGCTATCATATATCGCATTATTTATATATGATAATGATAATTTTTTTCATTTCTAATGGTTGCATAATAAACTTCAAGCAATGACAAAAAAAGGAGCCAAAAATGAACTCTTAATCTTGAAAACTAAGCGCGCTGTGATTTTTTTGAAAAAAAAATATTTTTTCCGCTTACGCGCTCACTCTCAAACCCCTCCGGCATACGGGAGTCATTTTTTTTATTTACCGCTCCGGCGTTTAAGGGTTTATTTCCCAGCACAGGGAGAAAATCATCGGGTGATCACACACATACATGCATGTATATATATATATATATATATATATATATATATATATATATATATATATATATATATATAGATATATATATATATATATATATATATATATATATATAATGCATACATATATACATCCATACATATATATATAATATATATATATATATATTATAGATATATATATATATATATATATATATATATATATATATATATATATATGTGTGTGTGTGTGTGTGTGTGTGTGTGTGTGTATGTGTATATATATATGAGGCTAATATTTTTCCGTAGGTCATAAATAAAAGAAAAAAACTCTTCGTTGGGATCCTAGTAGAACAGATCACAGGATGGCCTAACGTTATGAAGAACTCTAACTATCTATCTATCTATCTTCTATAATAACACAATCCAGGTCGATCTTTCTAGTCCTCCCACGGGTGCCAATAGAGGAGACATGGCACAGCCACACACCCCCTGCAAATGGGGGTAGGTTGGGGAACAGAGGGAAGAGGAGAGTAGGGGAGACATCCACCATATTCCTTCAAACTTGTATGTCCTCCCCGGGTTGGAGCGGGGTAGGTAGGTAGGGGATTGGGAGAATAGGGAAGACAACAGCGCCAAGAAGCTCGTATTGTAAATAAAATTAAGGAATACATATTGTGCCTGTGGACAGAGCAAGGTAAATTGGGGAGGGGAGCTTATGTTCCTTCCTTCACTTTACGTTCGTTTTATAGATTGAGTTAACAAGGAGACGGGCAGAGAGACAAAAAAGAAATTCAAACATACAAATGCAGTAGGTGACACGGGGGAGGCAGTGTGAAGAGGAGGCTGAGGAGTTTTTCAGGAGAGAGAGAGAGAGAGAGAGAGAGAGAGAGAGAGAGTCAAGCGTCGGGGGTATGGGAAGGAGCGAAATTTAATTTGAATATTTGATGAGCCTTATTACTGCAATGTTTTCATTTTCAACACCCAGAAAATATCCATCTTTATGTCACTGCTGAATTCTTTCTTTTTCCTCTACTGCTATCGCGCTTGCGAGCATATATATATATATATATATATATATATATATATATATATATATATATATATATATATATATATATATGTGTGTGTGTGTGTGTGTGTGTGTGTGTGTGTGTGTGTGTGTGTGTGTGTGCTGGTGGGCTGTAGAAATCCGAACCGCTTGCCAAATCTAGAAAAAAAAAATTGGCACGTGGCCATAATTTGACCAAACTTATATAATAAAGGTAAGTTGCAAACCTTTACCACCTTTGTAATTTAGGTGGTAAATAAACACTACGGGTTTATCATACCCCATTTAATGTACTCGATACCATAGTAATATGAATACTTGTCAGTCACCACAGTAATATTTGGATAAAAAAAGGACAGACAGCACAGCAGTATCTGGATAAAAGGGACAGACACCACAGTAACACCTGGGTAAAGGGACAAACAGCATAATAATACCTGTATAAAGGGAACTGGCATTAGCACAAGACAAGCACAGTAATACCTGGTTAAAGGGGACTTACAGCATAAAAATACATGGATAAGAGGGACAGGCAGCACAGTAATACCTTGTAAAGGTGTCAGGCATGCAGGACAGTAACACCGAAATAAAAGGAATAGTCACCACAGCTATTTTTGGATAAAGGGACAGTAATACTTGAAATAAAAGGGACAGGCAGCACTTCATTATATAGATAAAAAGGACAATCACACACGCATCTACATACATATATATACACGCTAATGGATAACATTTAAATATTACATTTCAGGAACTTCTTACATGGTAATTTGTTACCGTAATTTTTACTTTATCAAAGATTCAATTTGTATTTTTATAAATCTCTTACTTTGGCTGGTGAATACTCAAGCTTTTCTAAGATTACATTGCAACCAAAAATGAAATTAAAAGAAATACTAAACAATATTGCCTGAATGATAAACAATGAGATTTCGAAAATTAAAGAGTAAATAGAAAAATCGAAAAATTGGAACTCATTTACTCTGGAAAGTAAACATAAACGTCCTAAAAACTCTTTATAGTAATGTTAATTAATAAGGATTACTGAAAATCAAAAAGAACTTGCTTAGTCAACAAAATTAAGATTATTCAGCCTAGTCATTCTTTGCTTTTTTTAATTCAGTGCTTCTAAGCTTAGCCACCTGGGAAAACAACTTCTCAGTTTTTCGCATAAATTAACCCTTATCAAAAATAAACAACTTGGACACTGAAGAACAGTTCATATTAAGGTATCTTTTTCTAAATAACGTTTCTTTTGAAATACTACTTCAGTAATAATAATTTTACTAAAATTAATAAAAATGACCGAGCAAGAGCAAAAGAAAATAATTGGAAATACAGAAATCACTCCCATCCAGCCGTACATTTTTTTGGAATCGAGTAAGTGGAAATTTTCCGTAAGGCAGACCTAGAAGAATTTCTGGCATTGAAATTCATTGAATATTCAAATCAATCTCCTCATCTCTTTCTTACGGACACGAAAATATGCATAATTTGCCCCTCCTTCCAACTCTTTCTCTGCCTCTCCGCTCATTTGGCATGTGTGCCCGTGTAAGTGTACTTGTGAATGTGTGTGGTTTGTGTGTATCGGTGGGTTTTGACGTTGTGCCTTTCGTTCTCTCTCCTTTACAGGTGGTTCCTATCTCTCTCTCTCTCTCTCTCTCTCTCTCTCTCTCTCTCTCTTGCAGTATACAAGCAAAAATCTATCTCACAATCGCGAAGTCTATGTTCAATATTTCGATATGTATGTTGACATACTATCTGGGTACATTTTCCAAAGCCATTTGGACTCTGTTAGCCAACGAGGAGAATTGCTTAGGTAATGCCTTGTTAGCTGATGTGATTCGCCATCGGGGTCAGGGATATAAAACGAGAACATAACAGAATGTTAGCTATGTCAAATTATAAAATGTTGCGAGTCTTGGTGAAGGATGCTCTTGAATTTGCGTTCAACTATGAAATAATCTAATTTTTCTTTAGAAATATTTCTGTAAAAAGCTAGACTCGCCAATAATCAAGTGTAACCATTACAGACTGGTTCACTACAAAGTTCAATTGACTTTAGACTCTAAACCATCATGTCGCCCCAATAAGGGTAATGACAAATGATTTGTGAACCCCTACATAGACTATCATATCCTATAAGTTTCATTTTTGTGAAAATGAAGTTTGTAACCTTGGCATCTTCATGCTAAATGCCATCAGAGGAACTGACCATAAAGTCTACCTCGCTTACCCATAGCTATCGTTGAATAAAAAATAACAGGAACTCGAGACACGGGGCCTGGATGAGGCTTACGTTTACTAAGATGGGAAAATATATTTGCTAGATATAAAGGGCTAAGAGCCAACGTTGTGGTACTCAGTAAAACCGGATGACTAGTCGTTTCTAAATGCAACAATATGAACTAATAGAAAATCGGTTGCAAGTGATGTAACTAAGTAATACCTTTTTGTCTTGTATCAAGCCTTAAACTTTATAGGATTTCCAAATGGTGTACACTATTGGACACAGATCGTATCGGTAAGTGAAATATGTTCCTCAGTTTAAAGCTTAATAGCTGACCACATTCGCGTGGGAGATATATATATATATATATATATATATATATATATATATATATATAAGATATATATATATATATATCTTCCACGCGAATGTGGTCAGCTATTAAGCTTTAAACTAAGGAGCATATTTCACTTAGCGATATGATCTCTGTGTTCAATAGTTTTCACCAATTAGAAATTTTATAAAGTTTAAGGCTTGATACAAGACAAAAGGTATTACTTAGTTACATCACTTGCAACCGATTTTCTATGAGTTCATATTGTTGCATTTAGAAACTAGTCATCCGGTTTTACTAAGTAGCACAACATTGGCTCTTAAGATATATATATATATATATATATATATATATATATATATATATATATATATATATATATATATATATATATATATATATATATATATATTTATATATATGTATATATATATATCCTAAGAAAGTGCCCTAGATTTTTACCTAAAGAAATCATAAACTCTCTCTCTTTTCTGTCTGTCTCTCCTCTCTCTCTCTCTCTCTCTCTCTGAAATCTTCCTATAGCCATGCCCCTTTCTTTCTTTTTGCTACACGTCCCCCTTTTCAATATCACTGTTGGCCCGGCCGTGTTTTTTCACACTTCCCGGCACACTTACATACCGACACTTTTATTCCAGAGGAGATTTTGACTTTCTTTGCTCTCAGTGGTCTTTGTTGTACGACCTTTTCCCTTTAATTCTTAACGCTACGTTTGGCCTTTTACTGTACCAATCGTTATTTTACTCTATTCTATCACTAAATGTTTCAAATTTATATTATTATTATTATTATTATTATTATTATTATTATTATTTTATTAGTTATTATTTATATTATTATTATTATTTTTATTATTATTATTATTATTATTAATTATTATTGGAGATAAAGCGTTAGGGCTCTACTGGCACAAATGCTGATGGATGAATTTAGGTCCAAAGTTAAGGAGAATGTAAAGAAAACAAATACACAGATGTACCAGCAAAAATAATCCATACAAAAACATAAGGCAACTTAAATAAATACAGCGATGGAAATTGAATGAAATATTTTCGTGATAACTGGGTTAATTTCAGTTACTTCAATGTGGGTATAGTCCTATCTGACAAAAAAAAAACTTCGTTAAATTCTATTTCTGCACAGCTGAAGGCTAGCAGTTCCAACACTGGTCTTCCAAACGGTGATAAAACGAACCGTTACGGTGCCTGTAGTTGGTGAAGCCACAACTAGACTTATAAAAATTAAGAAAAAAAAATAAGAGAAAAAAAAAAATGTTTCTTACAATTCATGTCATGGAAGCAACGCCGCGAGACTTCAACGAGAGCGACTCTCAGTTCTTTTCATGTCACATAACTCCATTGACGCTTCCTTTTCACGTTTTAAAATGTTTTTCCGCTCTTCGGTAATGCTATTGTTCTGGGGACTTTGCTTTATTCCTTGTGTTTGTACACTTTATAATACGCAGTTAATGAAATAAATTATCATACTCATTTTCTTTACGCTCTGTTACTTGACGTTTACACGATCATCAACAAAAATCTTCGAAAATTTAACCTTGGTTTTCTCAAATCGGGAACATGTTCATGTTCAGGAAATATAGAATAGAATTTAAACATTTAAAACTTGCAGGGCAAAGAACTTTTAGCTCTTCCAAATATCTCTTGGCAGTACATTTACGAGACACGCCACGTCTTTTGTTTTACATTTCAAGTTTTGTCGATTTTTTGTTGTTTACTGTTATGATCTCCTTACTTTCATTATTTCTCTCATACGAAATACATAAGTGATATTTCGTATGAGAGAGAAGAGAGAGAGAGAGAGAGAGAGAGAGAGAGAGAGAGAGAGAGAGAGATATCCAAAATACGATTTACTATTTGATTACTGTTTATATAGTACTGATGCAGATTTATCCAGTTCTATGCAACAGGAGTAGAGATTAATTGAAAATTTTATAAATGTCATGAATGTGTTCTGGGTCAGAATTTTATTTGCCAAAATTTTACGAGTTATTTAATTTAATGTTCCGTTGGTGGACATGACTGAAAATAAATTTTATGCTGCGAAATTCATCTGCTTTCAAAGTCAGCTTTAGACTTCGGGTCCAGATTTAGCCCTGACCTTTATGCAGACTTCACTTATCACATTGCGCTTAAAAATTCATAATTTGGTTTTTGCACGAGGAAACAAACAGATATTTGAAGTTTCAAATGAAAACTTTTATTAGTGAATCTATTTCCTTTGGAAAGAACCAAAGGCTAATCAATAAATTTTTATCACTACCAATCCCATGACTCCTTCGCTGAATTTTGCATATTCTTAATCTACTCTTACCCCAGTTTATTTTATCTTTATCCTACATTTCGTTTCCTTCCACTTATATTCCATTATCACTTTGGTTATTACGAAGCTTTCTTTTCTGAACTACCTATCCTGCCAAACATTCCCCTCTGTCTCTAAACTGATCTTTTTATCATAATTGTTTCTTCCACCAAATGATGAGCATATGTAGATCCAGACAATCCTTTTCTTATTATTATATCAGATAACTTGAACTTCTCTCTTCACAATTTTTAATTCCCTAATCACAGTCATGTATACGTATTCCCCTTTTCATTGTGGCGCCAGACTGAAGAGGGGAATCGAACAGTTTCCCGAAAGCTTTCAGTACAGATTCATCTTTAGATATATTATATATTTAAACTGTATTTCTTGCTGACCTAGGGAAAATGGTTAGAAGACGGATGTGGTGAGCATTGGATCTGTTGACAATTACATTCTTTGAAATTATATATATCAGCGTTTGTTCTCACGGAGACAAAAAGGAAGGTTCTTTGTTAAGGAGAATCTGTATTCGTAACAAATATATGTACATATACAACACTGTGGCTTTTGTTTTTTATTTTTATTTAAGACTCTTGCCGCTATGAGTATTTTCTAATTAATAATAATATTCTTTAGAAACAATTCACATGATACAATAAAATCCCTGCCAACTTTTCAGGGGTCTTTCTATTCTTATAGAAGCCACGAACTCCATATCTGAAAACAGCGCCACATTTTTCTCTTTCATCTGCCTTTGCATTTCAACAGAAGTAGATATCTTCTTATCAAGCTACATTGGACATATACGATATAAACATCTACCAGCAATGAGTACATTATTTTTATCAATAACAAAAACTACTTTTTATGGCTTATGTTGACAGCTGTTATATCAGGCTCAATCAAATATGATATAAAATCAGAGTATTGTTTTCAAATACTGAGATTAGTGAAGTGAATTACCTTTATACGTATGTCTATTAACTGCAGTTCACTTGTACAAATAGTCTTAACGTAAATTAATAAATACAGTTCGTAATGGTTAGACGGAGACAGACAGAAAAACAGACAGAAAACAGGCAGGCAGACTCATACAAATCAAATTCATTTAGTTATTACTTCCTGGAAAAATTCATTTTTTGCGCCTTTGACCTTCAGCAAGGAAATACACACCCAGAAAGTAGATGAAGTTTAAATCAGTGTTGATTCTAATTCCGAAAAAAAAGAAACCGAACACGGGTCCAAATAACAGGTCAAGGTAATCCAGACGAATTCCCTCATTGTCCAGTGGCCGAGTTCGCACTGAAGCGCCCGTAATCATCGAACCTCGTTCCTGTGCCGGAGGAAAATTCATCATTTTCCTCGGCAATCAAATTGGGATCCAAGAGACCATTACGGGGAATGTGTTGTCGTTACCGTTGCCATGAAACAGGAGAACGATTTCGGACGAATTATGGAAGCGGGTAACTCAGACCCGGGTCTGGCTGGAATCAACACACGTCTTCCGAGAGGATCGGAAACCAATTCAGACGCTGCAATAGTCTTCAATCCTATCGAGCATTATGTACAGGATCGATGGTATATTTAATGTTAGTCTCTTTTTTTTCAGCTCAGTTATATCAATAAATGTCTACGCAAAAACATAGCAGATGATAAATAATAATAATAATAATAATAATAATAATAATAATAATAATAATAATAATAATAATAATAATAATACATACATACATACATACATACTTACATACATACATACATACGTGTGGCCGAGAAAGGATTGCTAGTTATAATAAGGACTAATTAGTAATGAATATTAAGAAAACATTGCAATACAAGCGTTCATTATTTGACACATATTTCTCTTAGCAGGGACATCTCTCTTAAATTACAGAGACAATTAATTCATTTAATCCTTCTTAATGACTTCATTAGGAATTCATCCAGCCTCAAGCCTGCTCGGAGATGCTCTTGTTATATATGATACACAAGGAATCTTGACTCTCGGTCAGGAATTTCCTAATAAACCAAAACTATTTAACATAAATTACGAATAGTGTTTTACCTTCACATAAACTTTCTTTTTTTACTTTTAACAAATTGTTTTAAGTCAGGAATGATATTGACCTGGAAAAAACTAAATCGTTTATAATTGTTAGTTGTCTGTTTAAAAGTAATTCATGATGGCAACAAACTTATAACATAGCAGGTTTCATTGCACGAAATAAGTAGGCATTTTTGACCCCACCTGAAACAAAAAGGGGAAAAAATTAAAATTCCAAATATGGACGATAAATATTTAACACTTATCAGCAACTCCGGACCATAAAAGTCTTGTGCATGTAGTAATGGAATAAGCCGAAACACTACATAAAAATACAGTTGACATTTGTATTATTATATGAAGGTGAGTTTCCTAAGGCCTCGAGAATTCCTTGATGCTTAATTAACCATTTTCCATATAAATACGAGACAAAGAGGCCTCTTGTTTATGTGGGATTTTTGTTATGTTTATTCTAGATGTATTTCGAAGGTTCTATGTAGACTTGGGTTAAACGCTTTATATAATTTCCAGGGATAAATTATAATAACATTGTTCTATATATGTTCTTTCACATTTATGATAATGTGACAGTAACTTCAGTTTTAATATAGTATACACACACACACATATATACATATACATAATACATATACATAATATATATATATATATATAGTATATATATATATATATATATATATATATATTAAAGAAATATAAATAATTTCAATTTGAGAATCGGAGAGAAAGCCATTGAAGGAGAGGCTCTAACGAGCTCCTTTGCCGATTGTAAAACGATTAGCCTAATTATTACCCTTCGTCTGACCAAATGGAATCAATTAACGGTAAGTGTCCTCCGCTATATTAATATTCATTAAAGCAATTTCACCATAATAAGGCTTATCATCATTATGACTCATCTTTCCGACGATAATCATGTGTCTCGCTGTAATTACTCTTGAAACCTAATTATGAATTGCCGAAGCTGGTTAAGCATTACACTTCGTCACTTTCGGGAGGTGTTATTACACTGTTAAAACGTAGAATAAAGATACACTCTTTCAGTTTTTGTATATGACCGTATGTATGTATGTATGTATGTATATATATATGCAACAAGGAATAATTAAGACAATATACTTAAGACACCGTTGTGAATGCGATTTATAACTTTTCTTTCTGAGTGAGAGGATGTGATGGGCTGTGACATTTCTATAATGTAGGGATCATCAATTTAGCTTCTCCTTGGAAACAGTGTGGCCCGAAGTGACAAGCTTTGGAAGTGCTGGCGCATCTTGTTGGGTGGCGCGATGTCGAAGTCGCTACCTATGCAGATCAGACCACTTCCTGTTTCTATGCATGGGCACTGGATGCAGAGGTGCCTTATGAATCTGGTTTGGGGTGGTTTCTTGGGTGTGAACAATGTGTGGGAGTTCGTGCGTGCATGCGAGCTTCTTCTCTACATAATGAGAAAGTAAGTTAGCCAAGATGGGAGATTGCTACAGAGTCTGTGAAGAGCCAAGACGGCTTCTGCAATAGTATTTTTAGTGAACTGTGTGAAATCTGTGTTGAATGGTTAAGCATACTCATTCTTTAGCCAAAAGTGTGGCTTGTCTGTATTTTGAATATTGTTTCTGAGATGTTCTATTTCATTAGACCTTTTTATTTTGCTTTTTAATCCTTTGCTTATTGGTGTGTTCTCCTGACTTTTTATAGGCGATTTGAGACAAAGGGGAGCTGATGTGGTAACTTATTAAGAAATGGGAACTTAACTAATGTTTCGTGGTGTTACTTAACTACTGTAACTTTTCTAGTTTTATGACTAAACTAACGTTAGTTATCTGGCTATCCCCAGGGTTATCTGAGTTATTTGGATTTTGAGTTCAACTGTTCATTTAATCATTTTGTTAAGAACCTGAATTATTTAGCTAATACTTTGCTCTTAAATAAATGTATTTTTGTAGTTCACGGGTCTGATTTAATTGCCTTAGGCAATGTAGAGAGAGAGAGAGAGAGAGAGAGAGAGAGAGAGAGGGAGGGTGGGTGTTGGTGTTGGAGAGAGAGAGGAAATGGATGTTATTCCAGTGCCTGCTGCACGGTTCATTGCTACCAAACCCTTTCAAGATTACCCAGGTTGGAACCTGGGTAATAGAGTGGTGGTAGCTATGTAGGAACCGTATTATGCCTTATGTGAGATTAATGGCAACTTAAAAAGGCTGTTTTGAGAGAGACTGGTTGTGAAAATGGGTTTGGATTTCAGTTAATAGGTGACGGTTGGTAGGAATTAGAGAGACGTCGTTCTGGTACTGAGAGAAAAATTCAATTAGGGTCAGCATTTTTTGCCACCATGAGAGTCCATCTTCAGGGATGTCTCACTCAGTTGATATCTTTGAATGCGTGTGATTACTAAGTGCTCGCTGCTCGGGTGCTAGGTCGTTTTTACACACGCAAGAATGTGTGTATTAGCGTGTTTATACATATGCACGAGTCGGTGATATGGGGTTCTATCATTGACAGCGTGAGTGTTACATTTTTTTTTTGGCTTGTGTTTTTTTCTTTCTGACTTTGTGTGTGAATCATTTTTGGAGTTAAAGAGACAGTTCAGATTACTATATTTTTTCCCATAGAAGCAGAACGTGATAAGTTCTTAGCGCGTATTTAAAGGTGACGCATTTTTTTTTCCTTTTTTTAATACATACGTATGCATATGAAGTTTTCATATATGCGGCTCAGTTCCCGAGGTGCTTAGATTGTCTTGGAGATAGCGCTCTCTCGTGCATACGCACTCAGCATATTTTCTGCTGAACAACCAGTCAAGTGTGATCCTTGGGGTAGTGCCTAAGGGAGGTTGAATTTCTTTTTTCTTTGTACCGGGGTTGAAGGGGTGAGTCCTTTTCTTTTTTTTTTTGTTTCCTCCATGTGGCCTTGATAACAAAGTTCAATGTCTTGTCCTTGAAATGAGGAATTCAGCTGTAAGCCATAAAGAGATGATGTGATATACCCATAGGGTTTCTTTTAAAACGATTTTTGTTCTTTCTTTGGAGTAAAAAGAAAATGAATATGGTGCAAGTTTTCCTTGCGCTTCGGAGAATGCCTTAACACAATGGTAGAGGACCTGATTAGAACTGGGAATATGGAGATTATTTTAGAATGGGGATGTGTTTGGTGATGCTAATTGGGATGTGTTTGGTGATGCTATTGGTGATGTGTTTGGTGATGCTATTGGTGATGTGTTTTGTGATGTTTATGGGTGATGATACTGGGGAGTGGTATTATTAAAACCCATACTGGTGATACGGGAGATATTTACGGGGATTCTATTGGAGTTCACAGTGTTAATAGTTTTGGTGAATGTGCCAATGATTTATGGGTGGTGATATTGGTGATATTGGTGTTATTTTTATACTAACAATGGGGCGCTTATAATGAGAACTAAAGGTGGTGATGTTTGTGAAATGGGAGATACTAACCACAAATATCAGGGTGTTTTAGCGGAGGATATTGTGTTAATGCCCAGTTCAAAGTCTATGGCAAAAGTCTAATCGAGGGAAGTGAGGAAGCCTACCGGTCTTCTTTAGCCCAGGTATTTCTTTGGTTTTTTGTGATAGCCCTAGAGTTTTCCTTTTTTATATGGGTTCAGTAGACAATTGCTTGAAGTTTATGTGAGTCACAGATGCTACAGGTGTCATGGGAACAGTCAATAGTGCCATTGATTTTTCTTTTCCTTTTTTGGATGTTAGCCATCGCTGATCTAAGTTTTTTTTTATCTTGAGCGAATTTGAATTTATTTTTCTCTCCAAACAGTTTTTGTAGATTTTTAATATCTCAGTTCGTGACTTGGAATCATTGTTCGGGAATGCTATTATAATTTCAGCCGTTTGATGCTGCAGAGAGATTTAGGGGAAAATTTTTGCATTTTTGAATGTGTACATAATGGCACTACATTTTTGTTTTTGGATATTTGTGTTCCGGAAATTGTTGGCCTCTTGCACAATACCCTTGTTTTGTTTGTGGCAAGTTTGTCAGAGATAGGAAACTTGATTAAGTTTCTGGTGGCCTGTGCCGAAGTGAATATGGGGATGCTTTTCAAGGTTATTTTACTGGCGCAGTTTTTTTGCAGTTATTTTGGTATAAATGGAAACCTTTGTGAGAGAAGATATGTGGCAATATTTTTTAGCGTATCAGCTAGATGCTTTGAGTGCATTTTTGGGGGGACAGAGTTTCTTTTTATTATTACCCTGCTTGGAGGTGTAATAATCTTTTTTAGAAACTTGGTTTTTATTCCACATGCGGTTATTGGTGAAATAGAGGGGAATATGGTGATATGTGGTTAATAGTGAAATAGAGGGGAATATTTTTATCGCCAGAGTGGTATTATTATTAATATGGTGATATGTGGGTGGGAATAATCTTTGGTGGTAGATTTTTTGGTTCTTTTTGCTGTTGTGGCTCTTAAGGGGCAGGTGGCATTACTGCATTGTGGTTTTATGGAGGTGTTGTATTTTTATATTCACCAATGATTATTTTGGCGGTATATAATAATTGAATTACGGTTTTCTGTTGTTTATCCGGGATAGGTGGTAACTTGGTTTTATATACTTGGGGTAGTATCATGGGGGAGTTATGTCTTTAAAGGCAATTTTTGGGGCACCTTGGTGATATCCTGGAGATAAGTTTGTGAAATGTGGTTATATAGTGTCAGTATAGAATTTTTGGAGAATATTTGGAGAATAAAAGTTTCTGAGGTTGCAAGTCTGTAGTAGACAAATCTATAGTGCGGGTCAAGCACATGAGGTGTTCACAGGTGGATTTTTGTTGATAATGCTGTGATGAGTCTGGTTGCTGACTTTTTCCTTTGCAATTGATTACTCGGAGATTTGCACTATTTTTGAAGATGTTGATTTTGGCATTCCACGGAGATGTACTATGTAAGGAAGGGGTTTGTTTCCAATCATTTCTGGCCAATGAGATTGTTGCGGTAGCAAATTCCTTAACGGTACATAATGCATTTTTAGGGAAAATGTTGGATTATATATGTTTTTTCCTCTCTTATGCACGCTTTGTAATGGGGAAAGTTCACTTATTATTGTTGTTATTATTTTATTTAATTTCTATTTTGGATAGGAGATATAATTTGTCGGGGTATGTGAGTTAGATAGAAGGGGTGTTTGGCATTATATTTCATGGAGGTTAATTATATAAACAGTAAAAGGGTTTTTCTGTTGGACATTATGGGTTCTTATTAATTTTGCGAGTTAGTGAACTGTCATAGCTTGAGAACATATTTTTTATGATAATTTGGGGCTGGTTTTGTTACGTTTTTTTTTTTTCGGGCTCATTTTTTCTTTTTTATACTTGTGAGTAAATATGAGGACAGTAGTCCGTAGAGTTTTTGTGATTTCTCATTTTGCTGGCTTGGGGTAGTTTGTGCTAATTTATGAATGGGGTTGGCGAGTCTTTATTTTTTTTTTTTTTTTTTCCATATTATTGGAGAATTTAATATTTTCTTTAAGGGGTTATAATAGGAATTTATGATTTAGCGATCTTATGAAGTTACTTCACAAGTCTTAGTTAGAAATTAGTTCAGTGGTTACATTGGTGGTGTTAATTGGAAAATGTTCAGTTAGTATTTCCTAGAATTTGAGGTCATTGTATGACAGATGTATGTCTAGGGTTAATTTTTCTTTATTTGACCGATGACATGACTGACATACTGAAACACCATAAACATCATTCCCCTACGCCAGCAAG
>NC_087201.1:153813470-153818470 GCF_015104395.2 Macrobrachium nipponense | reverse complement strand
TCCTTGACGATGTCTGAATAAAGACGAAAAGCGCTTGGATTCCTGTCTATCATTTCCCGCCGTGGTATCGCTTTATATATATATATATACACATATATATACATATATATATATATATACATATACATATATAGTACATATATATATATCATAATATACATATATATATACATATATATATATATATATATATATATATATATTATATAGATATGATATATATATATATAAATAACTATAATAGATAGATAAGATAGATAGATGAATAGATAGAGAGATAGATAGATATGTGTGTGCATGTACGTATGTATACAACTCTGGGTATACAACAATGGGCGAACATGACAGAGAGAGAGAGAGAGAGAGAGAGAGAGAGAGAGACAGACAGACAGACAGAATTAGCATAGCAGAGCAAATAGAGGTTTTGGTCACTTAGATTAGAAAAAAAATAGTCCCGCAGTTTAGAAAAAAAATAGTCCCGCAGTTTAGATGGAAACGGCCCGAAAAGCTGATAAAGTTGCTCGGCTGTCGTGTCCGGAATCCTGACTGACGAACTGAGAGAATAAAAAAACTACTGGTCCTGCTGATGGGCGGAGGAATGCCCACCATTTGATGGCATTAGGATCTCGAGGACAAGGGAAACATTGTTTCTAATAGAAGTAAAGAATTCGCCAATGCGAAACGGGACCTTTAATTAAGTATACTTAGCCGATGAATAGACTGATAGATAGAAAGGTAGAGATACTAGGGCTTCTTTTCTTTCTCTTATATTTGTTTTAAAATGTCTTAAACCTAGCAATTATTTTTTTACTTCTTCAACCCACTAATCATGACTTCCATCCAAAACAAGAATGAACAAAATAAGATCATTGTGATGATTATTAACTGTAACTCCCATACCAAAGTGTGTGATTATGTCACTTGCATCTTATAATAAATTTCAGTCAGTAATTCCTGTTGGAGGAGAGCGTGTGGCCATAATAGATGCACATCGACCGTACATCTGATGCCTAGGCCTGTCCTTTACGACGCTCCTGATTGGCTGGAAAGACGTATCCCTCACGAGAGGTGAAACATACATCGTGCCTATGTGAACTCTCGAGAGAGACTGGACTTTCCAGCTCTGTGATTGGCTTATCAACAGCCAATCAGGAGCGTCGTAAGGGATAGGCCTAGACATTAGATGCACGGTTGATGTAAATCTACTATAATAGCTCCCCCATCTTAGACGCAAGGATAAAAGGGAGTTGATCAATAGCAGAGTTTATAATTAAACACCGGGCGTGCATGGATTTCAGCAACCGCATATTTTTCTATCAAGAAGAATCATTCTTGATACACTAGAAGATTTGTGTCCTTGGAAGACGTAAAGTTTTCCTGACTTCTTGAACTTGGTTGACGTAAGGTAATCACATGGGGCGGCTTCGTTACGATAAAAGCTGACATGTTTCCGGTCTGTTAGTGAAATTATCTTGAATGAAAGTTACTTTCTTTCGAACAAAGTTAAACTTATCTCTTGGCAGCGGTGCCTACACGGCTATTTCGAAGACAGCATACTCTAAATGAAATAGAATAGAAACTTTCAAACTTTGAGCGCTTGCCTTTATCCATTCGAGGATTTTGCCTTTCACTAATAAAACTGAAGAAACAATTTTTTGTTTTCTTTACTCAAATCTTTGTTTTATTAGTATACATACTATATATATATATATATATATATATATTATATATATATATATATATATATATATTATTTTGTTTCCTGCTTGGTTATATCAAGCATTTTATTAATCTTAAAAAATAAGCAATAACTACATGGGTTTTAACTTTTACAATTACTTTCAGCGTTAACATACGTTATTAAAAAGATTAGATATAATCCAATAAAGGACAGAAAATAAAAGAAAACAAATTAAATGATCTATCCGAAACAAGCAAAGAGATATTCTCAAAAATTCTATTTTGAGTACATATTATATATATATATATATATATATATATATATATATATATATATATATATATATATATATATATATATATATATATATATACATACATATACTATATCTATATATATATAGTATATATATATATATTTATATATATTTATATATGTATACATATATATATATATATATATATATATATATATATATATATATATATATATATATATAATATATATAAACGAAACTTCTAATATTTATATCAGATATTGAGAAACAACCCCCTATAGTGAAAATCTTTAAGCACTGAGAGACTTGGTGTTAAAATACGAACGAAATAGTCACATTTTAAAGGGTCGAGTGGAGGAGGAGAAGGAGGAGGAGGAGGAGGAGGGAGACGTTTGTAATGGTAATATTTCTCCTTTATGACATAAAATCCCCTGAGCTTGGCTCCTGTGGGCGAAGAAGGGAAACACTTATGTTCTCAGGAAATATTATCCCGAGGAAATGGAAGTATATTTTTCATAAGGCCGATAATCCCGACATTGTTCACGTGGTTAAGGCTATTATCTTATTTATGTTTTCATACCTCGTTGTTTTTCATCTGCCTTTTAGTTGTTTTTCTTTGTTATATGGTAGTATCGTAAATGTTTAGAAATCACAGTTGAATTTATAGTGAATGCATTATTGATAGGAGAGAGAGAGAGAGAGAGAGAGAGAGAGAGAGAGAGAGAGGAGAGAGAGAGAGAGAATGTCAAAATGGATGAAAGTAAAAATAAACATATGAAAATTACAAGTTATTACCAATAAAACATAACCATGAGGATAATTTGGGATATATCAGAAAAATGAAATTTAAAAAGACTTCTATACGAAAAGAAAAGAAAGCTTAATAGTGATATTGTCATTATAACATTTTAATATCTTTCCGAATGCTTTTCATAATGACTTGTTACTGTGAAAGCCAAAAGTAATTTTTTGTACAGCTTTCAATAACAAACTTAGCTACCGGTCAGCCTCGCATTGGAAACACAAAACATAATTCATCTCCTTTTTGAAGAGATTATATGCGACTAAATTACAGTAATCCTTGTGTAAAAGACACCTCATTAGATTAAAATTATTCACTAGACTAAGGACTAGAATCATTTGGGAAACCCAAGATACTAGTATCATTTACATTTGTACTTGTGGACCTAATTTCAGAGAATAAGATTTCGTATTCCAACGACTAACTTCATAGGATGGAGTCCGGATTCCAAGTTTATCTCTATGCATTGACCTAAATTGTTAAATTGCGTTCTTAGAAATAAGGCAACGTAGGGGAAGTTTATAAAATAGTGTTACGATCTTTTTTTCCAAAATAAAAAAAAATGTACTTTCTTTAAATTTTCTTTTATATTCCTTTTGTAACTTCTAACTGTTGTTTTCTTTTATGTGTTCCTCCTTTCTCTTACGCTTATCATTTTCAAGAGAGAGAGAGAGAGAGAGAGAGAGAGAGAGAGAGAGAGAGAGAGAGAGAGAGAGAGAGAGAGAGAGAGAGAGAGAGAGGCATTTGTTTAATTTCATCAAGTTCATTACACATCTTTTCCAATTAGAAAAAAAAAACAGCCTCGGAACTAAAACATTATATTTTATTCGCATAATATTCAAGCTCCTAAGACCGAAACGGTTGTAGAAACCTTGTTCTTATCCTGAAGTGAATCGATAACAAATGGGATAAAGTCGGCTGATTTTTATTTTTTGCGCAGTTGGTGTGTCATATTAATCAAATTTTGATAAGTGATATCAGATTAATTTTGACAATTCTTCGTCCATTTCATTCGGAATATATTTTGTGTCGTTCAGATATTACGTCATCAATCTACTAAAAACCTAAAACTTTCTGTGATGAAAAGAAAATAACACCTAATCAGTAAATACATAAATTAAGTCTATTAATAAAACTAAAAATTCGATATACAGATTATCACCAAGTGATAACCAATACTTAGAAATACTATTAATATTTGTTCCCATTTTTAAGTATTAAGCTCATCCAAAAACTTAAGGTCTTGGAGAAGCTGGCTCTTTGAAAACTTTTAGAGGTCGCGTTGGGTAGTCAAGTCCTTACGTGCTCTCATTTCCTTCTTTGGAAGGGATGGAATAGCTTTCAGATTTCCTTCATAATATTAAATATGTAATATACATATATCATAACGCCTTATATATTCAAATGATTATCCCATCTCAGTTTCGAAAGCCTCCACATACAGAAAGAAGAGAGAACCCATAACAACTAGGTTTAGTTAAAACTATACAAATAGATAATAATGATATAAGTATTCAACAAATCGACCATATGATTAGTTGTAGCTACGAAATATAGATGGCCGAAATATCATTTAAATATCAAATAAGTGTTCAATTTTTGTGGAAGTATTTACACATAGATGACTAATAAACCATCGTAAGATTTGTAGCTTCACAAACGAAAACTAATTAATAAAAGGCACCGAATAATATTTCGAATCTCTCGCTGATGATCGCCAAAGGATACTTTCATATATCCAGATTAAAACATTGATTGAATACCAAACAATGTTTTATTATAATGATTACCATAATTGCTTTATGCACTGCAGAGCCCTTGGGGTCTTGTAATTGTAATGTAATTATTGCAAATATTATTCCTTCAGTCATCTATGAACTGAGTTTTGATGCGCAATGAATACTGATTGCTAATGAAAATTTATCAATGTGGAACGTAAATATTTAATGAGGTTAATTTATTTTAGTAAAACAAACGATATGAGCGTTGCTTTTTTTTATATTTCAATAATAGTTATACAAATTGCCGCTCTCTTTTCAAAGTTCAGAAGTGATTTTCATAAAAGAATCAAACCAGCAGCTGCTTTTAGCTAATAAAATCTTAAGAAAAGTTTTTCGAGCGTGTAGTTAAATCTGCATACATCAGGAAATAACTTTTAAAACTCAGATATCTTTATTCGTTTTCCGTTAATAAAAATGTGTTGATAGAAATACTAAATATATCTAAATATATCATATATA
>NC_087201.1:153803470-153808470 GCF_015104395.2 Macrobrachium nipponense | reverse complement strand
CTTTATTTAATTGTCAAATCAATCAGAATCCGCTACAGGTTTGTCTAACTGAGCATAGAAAATAAAATCGTTAAGGTATTAAACGGGTTCAAGTGCAAGAATTGGAATAAAATGTCAGCAAAATTATTTGAGCACCTGTAAAGAAAAATGAGATTATCCTGAAACATTGTACCTAAAATAAAAGGCAATATAATACTTAAACTAGTAATTTGATGCATTTTATCTCGAATGATTATAAGGTAATATATTTAGCCTTCATTATTATTCAATAATGTTAAATACATTTGTGTGTTATGTTCTTAATTAAATGAAATTCTGAAAGCAACTTTATATATTGTTATATTTTCTGGTTTACCTTTACATAAAATAAAGATGAATTCGTGAGTAGATGTTAGTTTATTTTGTAACAAAATTCAGCTTCATATCAAAACAATTCAATAACTGAAGGAAATGTTGTGAAATTAAATTGGATGAAAACGTCACGGCCTTTAGGTCTCATAAGAAAATAAAATGTTGAAGAACTTTCATATCTTAGTGCCAATCATTTCATGATTAAATTTCTTATACCCAGAAAAGAAACCGGTTTGTAAAATACAGAAATAAATTCACAACTGGCTATTAATCGTATGAAAATGGATAATTCTAGCCAAGAAATGGAACCATAACTCAACTTATTTATAGCTGTTAAATATGCTCAAGCTTAATTCTACTGTAATTACCTGGTTAATTACTACTGCCTGCGCCATCTGTTCCCGGACTCATTTTCCAATAATGAAAGTTGTAAAGAGCTTATAATAACCAATATTCGTTTATGCCAGATAAAGAGAAGGAGACGGAAAAGAGAGATTCAACTATGTAGGTGTCCTGGGTTTCAAGTAATGCACATACTCAGTTATGAACTGGATCATACACACATTCAAACATGTTAATCTCATAAATAACCTTCAAGATGATGATCAGGCTCCTTGCAAGTTGATCTCGGTGATTAAAAAAAACAATTGCCTTCTGTATCATTTCTTACTAATTCTTCTGACTAGAATAGTGGCAATTACGCACACTTATATATATCTTCATTCAAGTAGAGGTCAATACATGGCACTCACTCACTAATCCTGAAAGTCGCCACTTATTTTCGCATGCAGTGTGGACCCTTCATGTCATTAAATTACAATCAAAACTGATTTATATAAAAACAAGGAGGAAAAAAAGGATATCAAGAGGCATGAAATAAAATTTAGTAAGAACAGGCAAAACGAAAGGTATTCGAACAAAGGATAAACGCTGACTTTACCATTCAAAATTGTTTCTCGCAAAAATATATCTTGTGAGGTCATGAAAGATTGTTGGAGGAGCATTCGTTTGTTTTAGTAAAAAGTAACAATCATTCCTAGAGTACATAAAACTAGAAGTCTAGATTATAAGGATGGATTGCATTCGTTCAGGAAAGGTTCATTGCTTACCCATACACACACACACACACACACACACACACGCACACACACACACACACACACACAAACATATATATATATATATATATATATATATATATATAATATATATATATATATATATATATATATATACTATAAAAATATATATTTACGTATGGCATCCGAAGTATGTTCGTATCACAAGGTAATGTTCTGAATTAGAATTTTAATACTAGAAATCCACACATGCCATTACTTTGAAGGTAACTATCTGAATATGTAACATAACGACTAATGAATTCTAATTTACCTATTTCTCTTGTAAAAAATCTGAGAAAATTATGATATCTTGATAGATGGCTTAAATAAAAAATAAAAAAATCCGTAATATAATAAAAGAGTGAATGATTAGAAATTTATAAATCTTTCATAATTTTTCTATATGTTTCTTAGTAACATTTCTCCTTAGTTTTAGACGTGATGATCAAAAAAGAATGAGATTTTGTTTTCTTTCGGGGCATAATGCCGTCTCCTTGCCTTCCATGTGATAATGTATGTCCTTATTTTGAAGAAAATAAAAAAAATAGTGAGTCCAAAGTCAAAAGTACGAGTAATTGTTTTAACAGAATCTCCTCAAACATTTATGAGATTATTTCAACTTGGTTGAATCATGGCGATGATATATCACCAACTTTTTTACTCGTCAAAGCAGATTAATATTGTGCTCGCTAACTGACAGCAATCCTTCAGCTGGAGGAAACAGAATTCATAACCCATTAATTATTATTACACCACAACCAGTTCTTCATTTTCATGACATCATAAAACCCCGGACGATGATTTTGATAATTATGATCTGGGCCTTCGGGGATTAAAAATGACTGGCGATCTTTTGTTTTTTTGTCATCACCTGAGAGACGGATTCTGGATATCATTATTGGTCTTTAAATCTTCCCAGATCTTCACGATCTGTGATTGGGATTTTTTTTTTTCTAGATTTTCAGAACCTCTTTAATGATTTTTTTTTTTTTACTGTTTATTTGATCTAATTGTAAGACCTCTATGATTATTTCTGCAGCAAGTATTCAGCAAACACATTGGTCAAACCTATTTTAATCTTATTAAAACTGTTATAAGAAAATTCATAAGACTTTAGAGTTTAGACTCAAATTCGGTGACTGGTTAAAAATTAAAGAAATGTTTCTAAAACAGTATTCATATCTACTTCTAGCAGTGCTGTTATGAAACCATTTCCTTTTGGCATACTTTTGTTATTGTTTATGTTCATTAGCCTTTCTGTTCGGTTGCCCATCTCTTCGTTGATTGCTTGTGAACGGCATAACCTTTGTTAATTACTCTAGATAATAAACGAACTTCATCAGGTGACATCGTCGGGATGATTAACGCTTCTGGAAATCACTCAGAGGTTAATTAAAGAAAAGGTGAAGCCCAGATGCCTGACAGGTTGAATAGGTACAAACAAATTAACGGATTTGGTTGATCTTGATGACATGAGAATACTCAATTCTGCGAAAGATCCATCAAATGTTCAGGGTTTTTGGAAGGTCAGGTTCTTCACAGTCTGGTATCTCATCTTAATCTTTTTTCAAAAAAGAGCGGTAACACTGATTCTTCAATAATCAAACTCAACAAGATTAAATATTATCTAAGCCCAAAGGTCATGATCAGATATTTTATGTAAGTGAATTTTTTATAATTGGCAGCTTATTTCTAATATGATTTTTTTTTTGTCTGCAGTTCATAACCAAAGTTTAAAACTTAAAAAAATTGTGCAATGTCTAACTTTAACTAGCACAACTATCCTCTTAACGAAAGACATCGTAATTACTCAGCGAAAACGTACTTAATACTGAAAAAAAAAGTTTTTCTTAATATTTTTTATCCGTAACTGTAAAAATATCAGCAAAATATAAATCTTTAGACTAGCAACTTTGCTTAGTTTTACATAATGTAAAACAAGTCTGAATTTCACACATTCTATTTGTAGCGATTATTTCTTGATTAAAGATCGCAGCAAATTCTGCAATTTGATACATCATTTCGTCAAGTCTTGAATTTCCAACGCACTACGACAAATTACCATTTTTTCCCCAGCGTTAAATGATACGACTCAGTTTTTATCATAAAGACTAGGTTTGTGCCGATTTCACCAACATAATTATCGCGACGAGTTGGAACTGTTGTCAAGCCCAATTTAGATGCAAAATTAACTGGATCAAATATCCTCCGACACCTACCTTATTAACTTTATATAGTAGAGCTTTATATCTAAAGAAAGCACTAGAATCAACTTTGTCTCGCATTGCATGCACTTACTTTTGTAGTTGTCTTAAAGGTAATTTTGCGGAAATGGAAAGATAATTTCTTAACCATATACATTTCTTTTTTTAAATAAAAGGTCACTTTCATCAAGCTGGTGGAAGGGATTTCATCAAATATGGCTCAGAGTCTATATCAAGAGGCCCCTCGTACATCAACCGACAAAGCCTATGACTACATTTCTCGCCCTATCGACTTCTCGATATATGTGGAAATGTTGATATACACTAGAGAGAACTGAACAATAGGCTCCTATTAATAGTTCACGATCCTATGGGAAAAGTCCACTCCCGCAGATACACCACAGACGTCTATAAGGTGACCTTTGTGTCTACAGTAGAGATTCTAAGGAAAATTGTTTGCAATATATATATGGGAAAACAAAGAGGTTTCGATTCTGGCGAATTTTCTCTAGGTCATTTTTCTATGGACACCTACATATATGTATACTTTTTCTCTATTTTGGTGTTTTTATGGGCTCCTTTTATTATATATATATATATTATATATATATATATATATATATATATATAATATATTATATATATATATATATATATATATATATAAATCACGAAAGTTTGGAACGTGGATAAACTCCATTAAATTAAAGGTATAAAGCCCACGATAGATCTTTCGACGTTCAAACGACCTTTACTTAGCAGATGAACGACTTACATGAAGAATTGACAGGTAGGGATTATAAAGAGATTAGTACCTAGAATCCCGACACACCTGGAAAATGAGTAACCTTTCCAAACAAGCATAAACATGGGTATAATTTAATTAAGACAATCTGCTCAGACACAGGGACAAGACAATTAAAGGATTATTATAGGTGACAGCTATTCAGAACTTTGGTAAACAAAAAAACCTATTCACAAAACATATCCACAATGCATATTAAACATATATATACAACGAAGATATCTCTAAGGCAACTAATTTTTATTTAACTCTGTAAATTATATCTTTGAGGTCATTCTTAAACATGTTACAAATACAGGGTCTAAATGAAACAGGCCACGACTAATATTGAAATTACAATAAGAAGTAAGTTGTATTAGAGCAGATTCTAAAATATTTCGTGATAAGACATCTCTTGACCTTGCAATTACTGAGCTACCAATCCAATTTATTCGGTGGTTGTTTTCACTTAAATGAATGAATATTGCATTAGATCTCTGCCCAGTTTTGACAGAATATTTTATGCTGGCTTAATATTAA
>NC_087201.1:153790970-153795970 GCF_015104395.2 Macrobrachium nipponense | reverse complement strand
AGATACTTCGTAATGCAATAAAAAAGTTGCATTACATTTTACTGTTGGCCATAAAAAATTCCACGACAAGTTCTTATTGGTCTTTTTAGTCATTCGACAGTCTACCTTGGACGCGGACCAAAGGCTATTGCCTTACAAATGGGGTATTGACCACGTAAAGGTATGGACTAGTGCCAGATATGCAAATGAACAGAAAACATCCGTGAATAAATGACCCTTTGTCAGTGTCAATTACCATCGATTTATTGTTATTACCGTAACAGCTTTTTCAAGCGGAATAGAATTACTGGAACTATTAAAGAGGGATCTTTGTCGTTTAATAAACTATGGGTCCCTCTACTCTCCACCTCCTCCCGGGCCGCAGGGAAATAGTGATATTTGCTTTGGGATTAGGAAACGATTTAAATTGAATTCTGTAATTAATTCTAAAAAAATGGATCTGAGAGCAGAGCTCTCCTTAATGTCGTTGGTTCCCCTGTGATGACCAATACATACCCTTAGCATACGAGGATATAGTACATGCAATATATTTTCCAATGTAAAATGTCGGGCACTTAAGACTCATAATCCGTATAGAAACGCAGCAACTCAAACGCACTGTCTTAAAACGAAAACTACTACCGTTGTTATAGGAATTTTGGATATACGAAATTAAAATTAACATAGAGGTAAGATCATATAAACCTATAGATAATTTGTGACTGACAGATTTAAAGAGATATCTCACATTTGCTTTGTAAGTATGTGTGTTTATCTGTGTTTTATATATTCTGAGGTCAGGTATTTTATCAGAGGCAAAATCTGAGTAACTGAAACTACTAACGAACCGTTAATTGATTTGCTCGTCACAGGAACTAGTAAGCTAGTTTTACAGCCGCGATGTTTAGTGTTGAAAACTTACGAATAAAAAAAAGAATAAATAAAATGAAAATACTAAAACACTCGGAGACCTATCATCTAGATATTTCAGAGAAAATGTTGAAACGGAACGGAAATATTATGAAATGTGGAATATTTCGTTAATTTTATTTCGGGTACTGACGCATTTTTTTCAGTCACATCTACAACTCTTTCCTATGATAAAAAAACATGCAGATAGCGCTGAAATCTCCCCACCCCCCAAAAAAAATAAATAAAAAGATTCAGTATAAATTTTATTTTAGGAAACGAACCAACAGAGCTGGGAAAAAAAAAAACTGAAACATCGCAAACCGGAATGCTTAAATAACTTGAAATACAGATAAATAGTGAATAACACATTAGACACAGAGACCTGAAAACGTAGGGCAGTGAAAAAAGTGAAAAAGGTTGTTTTTAAATTGGTAGAATTCATTATGGAAACACTTTAATTTGTGCGTAATATCAAGGATTATCCGTAAGCGTTGCAAATATTAAATTTCAAGCAGGCTTTGTGATAACATAACCTATTTAATCATAAGAAATGTTTCACTTATTTTCATGCAGATATTGTCACTCCCAGCTCCTTTATTCCTCTTGTTCATACTTCATTCCTAAGTAATATCTTTATAGATCAATTGAAAGTATCTTCTGTATCCAAATTAACTTCAATAATATGGGTTCGAGTTTATTTGCGGTGTAATTTTAAAGTTTTATTGTAAGATAAAATAAGAATGTAGCTCTTTTGGATAACTACAATCAGTCTTTACAGATTTCTTGCACATTTCTTCCCATATCCTTCTTTTTATGATCTTCCAGGATTAAAGAAAAATCAAGATTATTTTCCAGCTAATATGATGCTGCCCAGTGAGAATCAGCTTAAGGTCAAATTGGTTATGTAGGTCAAATATCTGTAGACAGAAATTGACTAATTAAATAAGAGAAAACATGACTTTTTTCCCGTGAGTATGCTCCAGTAATTCCACGAAAATTACTAATTTCCTTGTTATGAACAATCATGTGAATAAGTGCACAAATTATATGGATTATTTACATAATATATGGAATATATTGTGTAACACTGTAAGCAGAAAATATACAATTAAAAAATATGGATTTTATTGGATTGATAATTTTTTTTTATCTTTTAAGCGTACTCCAGTAATTACCGAAAACGAATTTACATGAGCAATCATGTGAGTAAGTGTAGGGATGGTAACATGAATTATTGACGTAACATCTGAGATATCTAGGAAGAAATGAAAAATATGGAGCTCTGTAAGCACAAAACGATATAGTAATTTTGTTTTAAAAATTACAGAAGTCATATGAAATTTACCGAATCAGGAAATAATCTTTTTGAGTGTGTTCCAGTAATTACCGAAAAAAAATATTAAATCCCTACGTGACGAGCATCCATATGAAGAAATGCAGAAACAGTAGTATGAGTAAGTAAATTAAGTAATATATGAAATATCTTAGAAAAATATGGCGTTTTTTCTTGGTAACTCGGCAAAGTTTACTTTAACAGAACGTCGGAAAACGAGCAAAGGACGACTTCAGCCGAAGCGGAGTGCGAGGTAGCTGTTGATTTAGTAGAGACTACAAGGACGAGGGGCAACAAAATTCCTCTCTGGATACGAACAGAAATCTTTTGAACCTCAAAGCACAAATAGCTCCCCCCAAAAAATCAGCATTTACAAACATCAACTGGATGTTTTTACCTTCCTCGCCGGCAACTGGAACTCGGAACCACAAACGCTTCGTTACCATCTGAATAAGTAAATAAAATGTGAGTGAAGTATGAACAGGTGGATAAAGGAAATACTATATATTAAAGCAAAGAATGGAAATGAAGAGATGAGGCTATGTTTCTCGTTTCTCAAATGAGATTTGGTAAAAGATTTTGTAAATAATGATACGAATATCAATGAAAAGAAGACATTATGAAACATGAAAACAACACGCAGGAATGAAGAAATGTAACTGTTTTTCGAAATGAGTTTCGGTAATGATTTTGTAAATAATGATCCAAATAACAATAACAGGAAGACATTACAAAGTAATACTAATAAGAAAAGCGAAATATGAAAGCAACGCATGGAAACGAAGAAATAATATTAGTTGAATATATCTGTTAATAATGATACAGATATTAATGATAGAAAAATAATACAAAATAACCACTGAATATGCAGGAAAGTCTCAGTGTAAATAAATTATATTCAGAATATATTTATCAATCGTTATTTTGATATGTAATATTTAAAAACACACAGCTGAAAAAAAACTAATGATACTTTATCATAAAGGCATTTATCTATCTGTTTCTAACAACTGTAACATCCTGACAACAAATAAAATCCACCGATATATTGAACACTTCTCCCTTCGTGCTGCAGTGCAGTATTAGGTTGCTAATTGCTAATTGCAGTTCGGTCATATGGAACTGACAATTCTCCAATCCAACGGCTGAGAATTAGAAGAAGAAAAACAGATTCCAACGCAAATTTACGGCTTTGCATTCAAGCAGACAGGAGAACAGTTAAAAGCATACTATCCAAATTAACGCGCTAGAGGATGACAGGAAACAGAATGAATGGGGAATAGATGAAGCAAAAGGTTATTTGGCGAATAAGATTCATTTTGGAAAACTGAAAAAGGTGCTACTACAGAGAAATAGAGCACAAAACAGCCATAATGCTTTAAGACTGCGCCATAAATATCAGGGCCTGAATGTCTGTGGATATAGACACAATTTTCAGTGAGTGTTTACGCGAGAAACAATAATAATTTGTTAGCTAGATGCTCTCCTAACGATAAAGGACCTTTTCTTACAAAGAATAACCTGGATATTTCTTGCAATAATGTAACAGGGCGTTCATTGATTACCATCTTATTCCTCCCATAACTCACCCGCTGAACCGAATTGAATATAGAATTTAGGCCAAAGGTCATTCAGCGCTGAGACTGAAATTATCATTAAAAGTCTGAAAGGTGTAACAGGAAGAAAACCTCGCAGTTACAATATGAATCAGTTGTTAAGAGAGGGTGGAAAATAAGATGGAAGAAAGAGAATATGAAAGGAGGTACACTAAAAGGAAAGAAAGGGGTTGCAGATAGGGGTCGAAGGCACCCTGCAAAGGACCTTAAGCAATAACTACAGTGTACTGATTGAGGTGCACTGACGGCACTACCTCACTTCGGGGTAGCTAAATCGTTGAGTTTTTATCTTTTTTTTTTATTTCATGAACTATTTTCCTTCACTTTACTCACCGGTATCTAAACCAGCTTCCTCTTCATCTGCTAACTATGCGTTGTCAAAGATTTTCACCCTCTCAGTCATTCTGCACCGCTCCTTATAAACTGTCTTTTGTTAATGGAAGCAGGTCTCGGAGTTTTTCCCTCACTGTTTGTGAGTTTCAATTTTAGGGATACATCTGAATGCAACGATAGTTCCAAGAAAGTTATGATTATAGTTTTTACCCGTTCGCCCCTTCTTTTGTTCTTTTAGTTGGTCTCTGTCCAAGGAAAAGAACGTTTATGTAAATGTTTCGTTTCCTAAAGCAGCAATTAATTGCTACCTTCAAATACTCTCCTAGAACTTCGCGCTGTTCCATTTTCACAGATGTTTTCTTCACTTTAAATAGGATACCCCATAAAACAATTTTTGTATAATTTCTTTCTTTGAATTATATTTCGTTGATATTTCTCCCAGAAAGGTGTGTTAAAGATTTGTTGAAAAATTTGCAACCTACTGTGGTCTTTTGTTTTTAACATTCAACGTAAAAGATTAAAATAATTGACATATTTTCGAGGAAAATCAAATATTCCGGTCATTTTTGCTGATAAGTCCACCGCTTAAATTACATCTCGCATCTCTCTCTATACTAACTCTTGACCAACTCGATTTGTCTACACTGACCCCGTAACCTCTCACTCATTCTTTTTTCTTGCTATAGTTTCATGAATCATAAAAGCGCACTGAGCCATTCAGTTCCCATTTACTTAAACACCTCTCTCTAATGGAACTACCTACCCCATCTCTCTCTCTCTCTCTCTCTCTCTCTCCCTCTTTGCTCCTGCTATCTATCTATCTATCT
>NC_087201.1:153778470-153785970 GCF_015104395.2 Macrobrachium nipponense | reverse complement strand
ATAGTTTCATAGTAGGTACACAAAGTGGGTCGTTAGCTATTTTATTTTTGAGTGTAGTTTGTTTACCTTTCATATTATTTTTATTTTTATCTCTGTTTTTGTATGATTTGCGCTTTGTTTTAGTTTTTTTCGTAATTTTTTTAATTTTTTTTAATTTTTAGTTTGTATGTGATGTTCGTTTTATTTTATGTTTTTACTGAAGCTTTTACTAAGACAATTCATTTTAATGTATTTTATGTATTTCTCATCCTTGTCATTTTTTCAGCCTGAAGATGAGGTTTTAAACCTCGAAAGCTCGTAATATTAAAGAATGTTCTTCCTAGTCTTGGCACTATTATTCATCATCAAGCTATATATATATATATAATATATATATATATATATATATAGATATATATATTATATCTATAATTATATATATATATAATATATATAGATATAATCTATATAATATAATATATATATATAAAATATTTATATATATATAAAGAAGAGGAGAGAGGGGGAGAGAGAGAGAGAGAGAGAGAGAGAGAGAGAATAGATACTCAAGTCAGTGCTGATATATTGATAATGTATGTAACACTAATAAACCCTTTAGAAAGTTAATATTGGTTCTTTTGTAAATCAAAACTATTTACTGGGCAATATGTCTATCGTTACTCATTGGATATCCGTGAAATACCTATGAACACATAACCGTTATCAGCTTAATTGTAATAAAAACATAATGAAAATATATTAAAATTTAGATGTTTTTCACGGAAAACAAAACATTAAGGAATAGTTCTAATAGTTCTGCTGAGGTGTTTTCTTTCCAGAACATAAGACGCAACACTTTAATTGGCTTTGATTCTAATCCTTCCAGTTCAGCTACATTTCTTTTATTTCATCTCCACGTGAATGGCCACACTTTAAAAGGATTCACGCACCTTTTACCCTAAAAGGGGACGTGTATACTATTAAATCTAAGGAAATGACTCTTATTAAATAAAAAAAAAAAAAAAAAAAAAAAAGCCGTGTCTTCACAAATTCCCCTGCGTCTAGAGGGAGGAAAAAAATCTTGTTGGGCGTATTTTTCTTGTACAAGACAGAAAGCGTTTCCATTCCCTCTCGGCAGCAGTAACGATTAGGAAATCTCTCTCGGGGTAAGGCTTGAGTTCGAAACCAGAGAAATGTCCGTTTTTTCTCGTTTTTATACGTGGTCTGACAATCGCTCCTTTTTCGATTTTCATCAGCTATTCAGATTGATTTTGACTGCCATTGCAACATCTGCACTGTCATTACGAGTTTATCCCTAATTTCCGGAAACGAAATAAAGTATTTGTAAATATTCATACCTATGATCACTTTAGTACAAATAATATTGTCATAAATTTTTACGCAGAAGAAAAGTGTCTGATTATCCTGTTTTTCTTAGTAGTAACAGAGGAAAGGGAAAATATCACGTAGAAAATTTTTCAAAAAAATTAAAGGTGACTTTGACTATGAGATCTATCATAGATTGATAACTTTATTCTCTATATTTCCCCCGTAAGGGGCTGTTGCCACCATTGCACCTTGGGTAGTGAAGTATATCTTAGTTTAACCAGACCACTCCTAAGGCTGGCCCTAAAGGATTAGATATTTTTACGTGCATAGGGCCTTCGGCTTATTGTGGAATCCGAATCACATTATATCGATAAATTAATTTCTAATCACCAGAAATAAATTCCTGATTCCACGTTGGCGGAGCAGGGAATAGAACACCTTAGGTAGTGCATTGTGGACATTTCTGTAGGTTATTTGCAACATCCTTTCGGCCCCTAGCTGCACCCATTTTTTTATATTTTACTCTACCTCCGTTCCGACTTCCATTCTTCCCACTTGCTGTCCAACCGCTTCAACTCTCTCTTTTCACCTAAAGCGCTGATTTCCTGAAAGCGCCCCAGTGTTTGGCCCTATAGGGAAATTCTCCCGTAGGGGGTCAATTCCGCCAGTGCACCTCATTCGGCATTACTTAGGGGTCTTTGCAGCGTCCCTCCGTCCCCTAGCTGCAGCTACTTTTATTCCTTTAACTGTAACTCCGTTCACATTCTCTTTCATCTATCTTACTGTCCACCCTCTCATAACAATTGTTTCATAGTGCAGCTGCGAGGTTTTCCTCCTGTTACGCCTTTCAAACCTTTTACTGTCAATTTCTGTTTCAGCGCTGATTAGTTGCCCCAGTAATTGGCATAATGCTAAAAAATCTATATATCTATTTATCTATATAGGCAAATTCTCACAAATCAATGTTCTAGATTTCATAGTGTCTTTTTCTACTTGAAACACTTTCTGAGAGCAGGGACAGTCTACGATTTTGAAATAATTTACAATAGCTTAAAATCGCTTCTGTACTGTCTGCATTCCTAATCCTAGAATCAATTCCTTCGTTTTTAGTTCACACTATTAAAATATCTGGTATGGAACTTAAAACTGCATTCCTCGACCATTTATGGACCAAAACAGCACAAAGAGGAAAATCTATTTTTAATGTTCTCTCTCTCGTTTTTGGGTTCAAGAAAAGACTTGGGACATTTCACTAAAACGTTTCAACTTTCAGAATTAATACTGGAATCTGACCATTAACTACTGAGGACATAAGCAGCTCTGCCTTCCAGTTATGGAAAGGAGACTATTCAACTTTCTATTCAAGCCGATGCGTTTATTGGTCAGCACATTTCCCCCGGTGATGTAACTGGCGAATCATACTCTGCTGCTTCGAAAGGATGACGTGCCATTAGTAAATCGTACAACTGTGTATTTTGATTTAATGTCGTTCTGCCCTATTTCCTATTGGCTGCTCTTGCATCTCTCAACAAACCATTGACAGGGAAATGGATGAAACTATGTTGCCCAATTAAATGGCCACACTCTTAGATGAATCCTTACCGGGACAAATTATATAACATTTGATTGGAAATAAAATAAACAAAAGCATTTGCCAGAAAAGACACAGACAAAATAAATGTATATATATATATGCATATATATATATATATATAAAATATTAATATATATATATATATATTATATATATAATATATATATAATATATATATATATATATATATATATATATATATATATCCTACTCATTTAGAATACGTGGAGGCAGTCCACCGCTACAAAGCATCTATACTAAAATTATTATCCTCGACTTTCTTTGTAATAATAGCTAAAAGCAGTTAAACAACCATGATAAATTTCACCGGGACCGGTATGTTCCCGCAATTGTTCTTAATTCAAAACAAGAGACAATCGAACGTCGACACTGCAGCGACTAAGAATGAATTTTCCCCGTGATGTTCGTATAGTTTCATCGCAGGGAGAACAGCAATAATTGTGTTCCCAATTTTTTTTATGTAATATCATATCCTAGGTAAATTTCGTTGTCTTTTTTGTATCCTTTATAACATTGTCTTTGATGTTTTTTGTATAATCTGTTCAAGTTTTTTCTTTTGTTTCCCTTTGCCTATTTATGAAATAGCCTTGCTATAACCCTGCTGTTTCTGAAGAATGAAATATTAAGAGAATCGTGCCCCATTCATCTACAGCGATGGATGTCTTTTGATGTCCTATTTATATACAACAATGAATGTCCTATTTATCTACAGGGATAAAATTCATTTATGTCCTATTTATGTGTAGCGATAAATGTTTTTTGATGTCCTATTTATATAAAGCTATGAATATCGTTTGATGTCCTACTTATCTGAAGCGATACATGCCTTTAGATGTTCTATTTACCTACAGCGATAAATGTGACTTCATGTAATTTTTATCTTAAGCGATCAATTTATTTTGATATCCAGTTTATCCACAGCAATAAATGTCATTTGATTTCTTCTTCATTAAAGCGAAATTTGCCTTTTGATGTCCTTTCTATCTGCAGCGATATAGGCCTTTTGATATCTTTTTTTATCTGCAGCGATACTTGCCTTTTTGCGTCCATTTTATCCGTAGCGAAATATTTATTATTTTAATTCGTCATCAATCGAAATTCAAAACAAGTCTCTTTTGTTTCCTCTTTCATCATCTATATTAGACACCTTCCAAAGTATCCAATGCTCACCATTCGGTATCTTCCTTTTGTCGTATATTCCAAAAATTTATTATTGAGATATATTACTTGGCTTCTCTGGTGACAAAATATGATCTCTGTAGCTTCTAATCTTCAATAGTCCTCATTCAAAAGGAAAGGATGCAATGTATTAGATTGTTTTCTTTGACAGATTAGTCTCAGATTTACTGTCTTTTTCGCTCTAGCGTTTTCTGACAAAAGAACCAAAACCATGTTAAGTTAATATTATGAAAAAAAAAAAGCCGCGTTTCATTCATTTACGACAAGAGAAAGATAGTTTTCGAGAACAGAAACAATAGGGGCACAGGTAAAGGAATGCATATAAATAATGAAATGGATAATACCTTCAGACTGACTTCTTTTTTAATTGAAGGCTGTCCACTTTTAAGAAAACGTTATAACGCTGCAGGCAGATTAAGTAACATTGAATATTGGTCGTCCTTGAAAACAAATTATAACAGACTTAGCCAGTCTCCCTCTCTCTCTCTCTCTCTCTCTCTCTCTACTAAATTATTGTTTAAAATACATAACAACTTGACGTAGACTATTACCTAATTCTTTAAAATAGATTATAAGACGCGTACTCTCTCTTCTCTCTCTCTCTCTCTCTCTCTCTCTCTCTCTCTCTCTCTGTCCGTAGTTAATTTTTATTTGAAATAAATGCAGTCTTAGAAAGCAAATAATATTTACGGAGGAAACATCTACTAACCCAGATAACTTGAAAGATGCGAAGTTGGCTATAGGCTGATATACTACCCAACACTAATGCAAAATGTCATAAGACAGCGCTGGTAATTGAAGTACCCTCTCTCTCTCTCTCTCTCTCTCTCTCTCTCTCTCTCTCTCTCTCTCTCCCTTCACGAGAAAGTCCCTAGCCGATCAAGGCCCTGGTATCCTCCTGCGACAATAAACGCAGATAAACTGACTATCAACTTCGCAATGGCATAATTGCAGCTGTTGTTATGCTTCTCATTGATTGCGCATCTATCTCCCACAAACACAGACATAGTCTTTGCTTTCAATAGCCTTGCGCATGCGCACTTCGAGACTCGCCTGACGTTTGTATCGTGCAATTATGGGTTTATGGTATTTGTATATGAAAGCCGGCGAAGTGCTAGTTATCGCCATTTCCTCAGTCGTCTGGAATTGATCATGCTGTATACCACTTTTTTAAGTTCAGGTAGTTTCTCTTATATAGTCTGTCTGATTTCCCCCATGTTTATCATTGGTTTTTGCACATTTGTTTTTTACAATATGTAAGGAATACTCTGTCTCTAGACGCTAATCATTTTGCATAACTAGTATCTACTAAGCGGACAACGCTCGTCAATCTTAAAATGTAGATATGAAAATATATTTTCAATCTAAAAATGTAGTCATGTGTTACGAACCGAGAGAGGTCCGCTTCAAGTTCGATATTATGGTAAACAAAAAGAATTCAACACCAACAGTTGGAACTGGGGATATGAATATAGAAAGAAACACTAACACAACAAAGGTTTATTTACAAGCCTACTAACAAAGATAAATGCAGAATGGTGTCTCGTATTTACATAAAAAAGGTAAAATCTTACACTGCATGAACTGGGGGAACAGTGAGGTAATGAAAGTACTTGCCGACCAGTTTTGCAACTCGAAGCGATGGCTTCACAAAAAGGAGAACTCTTATTGTAGACGCCTTCTTGCTTCCGTATTGCAGAAAATAATGTCTTCTCTTGATACTTGAAGGACAGAAACTCCCCAAAACCTCTAGCAGGACGTTTATTCTCTGAAGTCTTGCTCAACGTCGGAATAACTCGGTCGTCCACTCCTGAAGACGACTTGACCAGAATTCAACCAACTCTCGAGCGACTTTTCCTCTAATCCTTCGTCCTTCCTCTCTTATCTCACTCTGATGATCTCTGCTGCTGATCTCTCACTGATAATCTGATCTGTGGCTCTTACTGACGATCTCTTACTCTGTGACTAACTGATGATCTGCCTTCTCCTACTCCGTCCGTCGTATTTATACGGCATTCTGGGGGCGGGGCCTACGGCGAGCGTCACAGACTCCCGAGATTACCGGAACGATTTAGAAGTTTCTCGACGAAGTATTGCATCAGAAATCACGGCGTTCCTCACGTCACGTCGGCGCCTGTCAAGTTCCCCAACACTCCTGCCGATTCTAGAACCATCATGAGAACAGGCACCTCTAACACATGCGCGAATGCCACCTTGCTGCAGAACTTCTCGAAGATGCGTTTTCCTTTCCTTTATCTTTCTTTGCTATAAAGCAATTACCATTACATCATGAAAATAAACTTTCAATCTAAAAATGTAGTCATGAAAATATACTTTCAATTTAAAAATGGAGATGTGAAAATATACTTTCAGCCTAAAATTGTGAATATGAAAATATACTTTCAATTTAAAATGTACATATGAAAATATACTTTCAATCTGAAATTGTAGTCATGAAAATATACTTTCAAGTTATTTCCAGGTTTCCTTGCAGAAAAAAAGATCGGAAATTGTTAGCCTAATAAGACAAATGGTTGCAGATTCAGAACTTAATGAGCAATAAATATTACTGTTTTAATTAATAGTACGTTAGTAAGAAATACTGCAGAATAATTACTGAATGAATTCCTTTAATTATTTACCCTAATAAACTCAATTAAAAGTCATTATGCAATTATAAGATTAGCATACGAAGCTAACCGCTCCTTGTAGAATTCATTTATTCAAATCATCTCATAATTATTCAGTGCCATGGTATATTAACCGCTTACAAAGTAGCTTAAACACTTCACTTGTCAGTTTAAATTAGACGCGCTAGCACGCTATACTTTCTTGTATGGCAGTTTGCTTGTTAGTCACTTTGCCCTACTCAGAAACTAAGGAAAACCTTTTACGGAATTTGCTTTAAAAGATTTTGGAAGCCTGACTGAATACTGAATTCCTTTTATACCGTTTGATAACCCTTGTGATCTGGAAGTTTGCTTTTGACCAAATTCATTATTTTATTTATTTATTTACTAGTTTTCAAAGGTGACGACATATCAGAAAGTTTGCTTTTAACTAGAATAATTTTTTGATTATTCATTTACTAATTTTCAATAGTGACGGCATAGTTAGGTTTAGGTTTGAAATGAAATGAAAATTTTGTCATTCACCGTTTGTCTTTCGTTGACAATTTTACTCAAGATGAATGAAGGTCCCTTGAGCAATAGATGAACATAAACGTTTGCATCCACTAATAAGGAACTTGGTAAGTAACAGTTTAAAACACCAACTGTGTGGTTCCTTGTGAAAATTCAATAGATAACACTGCTTCAAGCATTACAGCAAATAACCTGTCGAGTTTTCTGTGATAGACTTACGAATAGAATAATTAACACAAGCATCTTCTTTTTATA
>NC_087201.1:153765970-153775970 GCF_015104395.2 Macrobrachium nipponense | reverse complement strand
AGCAACAAATCAGGCAACGCATTTCGAAAGAAACTCAGGTCTACGAGCACGAAATGTTCTAAAAGACGTCTTAATCGCACAATGCTTGGAATTCTGTCATGGGCATTTCCTATGGGCGGCTATGCTTGAGTGTTTGTAGGTCTGTCCTAGATATTTCTTTGTTCATGTCTTCTAGATTTTAAGATTTTTTATATTAAATTAATTTTAGATTTAATTCTACTTTCTATCTAAATTTATTTCGGTGTCAATAACCGAGATGTTGTGATGCTTCCAGAGTTGTCTCGTTTTCGGAAACCATCTGATCGAATCTTTTATCTACATCTGCCGATTATATTCTTTACAAGTCTCGCCTTTCAAGGTGTAACTAATATTAAGTTAATAAGTATTCTGAAAGTTGACCTAGTTTCACCTCGCACTGATTGACATGCGAGGTAAAGGACGAATCTTTGCCTATCTAGATAAACATTCAAATTATGTTTATACCATCTTCATATTTCAGTTAATTTGTGTTGTGTTTTTTTTTCTTTTTGTGGACTTGCGTAAGTAAAACACGTAAAGAGAATGGGGGTGTAAATAGGCATAGGCAGCATAAAAGATTGAATTGTGGCGTTGCCAAGCAGCAATTGCAATTCGAATGTTGTCTGCTATTAATTGTCGGTAAGTGCAACTGGAATGGTTTTGACAACCTCTTTGATATTCTGCAGCAATCAAATGAGATGCTGATACCATGGCACTATAATTGTGTATATGGGTGAATGGAGAGAGAGAGAGAGAGAGAGAGAGAGAGAGAGAGAGAGAGAGAGAGAGAGGAGAGAGAGCGATAGTCGGTTTTATGAGCGTATGCACGTTTTATAGCGATTTTTTTTAACAGCGTATTTTTATCTTATCCTTGATCACTACCTTATTTCTTTCAATTATGAAACGGAAGATTGTAATTTTTATAGAAATGCTTTATATTGTAATTTACGAGAGTGTTGTCGTAGTCATTTTTGAGAAATAAATTATGTTGCTCTAGATGTACATTAGAATGAATAAGCCTTATGACGTAGTAGACATTAATGTATTTAAAAAAATGACAAAGATATCATTTAAATTAAAAAAAATATTCTCATAGAGAGAACTAGCAGATCATAAAGTATGCAATGTAACATATTATGTCAATTAAATTTATTAAGCAGTCAGTCATTTTTCCAAGTAGATCCACGAAGTTTAAAAGGATAAAGGGTAATTAAAAAAATAAAGTTATATCCATCTTGGGGTGATTTGCCTGAACAAACCTAAAAAAAGTAATTCCAGAAGTTAAACTGGAAAATCGATAAGAAAGAAAACACCCAGGCTCAGGGAAAAAAAGTTATTTCCGTCTTAGGGTGATTTGCCTAAACATTCCAAAAGTTATATTGAAAAATAAAAACCAAAGGAAACACCCAGGCTTAAGGGAAATAAAAGTCCAAAGAAGCAGTAGAACAATAGAAGCGGATTCCTCATAATTTCTGGAAAAAGAGTTATGCTCACTCCAAACATCTCATTCTTCTCCTGGAACGGTGACTCGTCCTCTTTACATGCCCTCTGAGGCCGATGAAGGAACAGGCACGAGAGCATTTTGGGAACCTTCACAGGTCAGAGAGAGAGAGAGAGAGAGAGAGAGAGAGAGAGAGAGAGAGAGAGAGAGAGAGAGAGAGAGAGAGAACAGAAAACTCTAAATTCATCTTCCCGAGGAAAACTCAGAAAACTCTTGCATCTTTTGTAAGTATGCCAAAGAAAAAACTTAGGTATGTTTTGTGTTTTTCTTATTTTTTATTCTTTTAGCCAACTCTCCTATATGAATCATACAGTGTGAAAAGGGTAGATGAAATACGAAATTCATCTCAAATTAGTGATGCTATTAACAACATAGTAATATTAGTATCATGTACTAATGTTAGTATCATGTAGGTGTAAATCAAAGATCAAAATGGCAGTTTCTCATTCAAGAGACATTTCAAAGGCACTATTCTGAGAAAACGTGAAACGCACCTATTCATTGGAAAATATTCTAATAAAGGCGAAAGGAAAAAAGATGTTTTCCTTGGGCGCAGCTCACGGAGGAAACATTACTTTAGTTCATAAAAGTAAGTTTGCCTTTGGCATTTCGATTATGACTTCCTGTTGTGCTGGTAATCTGAGAGGAAAGGAAAATGTGACAAGGATTTTTTTTTCTCTGACCCATAAGAGCTGTCAACAAAGGAGATGTATTTTTTTTAATTTATTTAATTTAATGTTACTCCGTTGTTAATACATATTTATATATTAAAAATATTTAATAATTACTTAAAAAATCAATATGCATTTATAAAACAGAAAATAGTGCTTTTATAGCGCTTTATAGCCCAGCAAAAAAATTATAATGCACCACGATAAAATAAATTAGGAAATAAAGGTATATGTAAATTGTCTTCAGGCTAATCAGATACTTATATTATATTTGCAACTGACATAAAGTCATTGATGAAACATAAAAAAAAAAATAATAAATAAATAGAAGTATAAGTATTTGCAGCTTCAAATCTACAGGCCCACATTCGCAGGCAAAGAAATATAATTCCGTGATCACACTCAGAAACGTCTTGGACTCCAGTACTTATATAGGATGGGCTTAAAAATCTCAAAAGTGCAATAACAACATATTGTGTCTATGTTTCCTCTGACTTTTTGAGGGGAAAGGTCGAAAAGATATAAGGATAGATAGATCAGTTACTTTTTTTATGCTTGGTGTATGGTGAAATGACAATTTCACTATCTGGGTACAATAATAGCTTTCCTAAAGACAACCAATTTCCTAGTATATTACGATTAATCTCTTTCTCAAGAACACTTGTGAATTATTTCCGTGTGGGGTGGAGGGAATGGTCTTTTGAATAAAGAATTAGATTAAATTTCTCATGTTACTAACTTGATAGCAGATGATTTATGATTTTTTTTATTCCTACAAAATCAAATAGCCTATGAATTCAATCTATAGATTTGTATCCATTTTTATATCAATGGTGTTCTGTAAAAATGTGAAAAGAGAGCTTATTCAATATATGCAGCGAACATGCATATATACCAGTAAAAGATATGAAAACATACTACTGACTGCGACAAACATTTACCTTTTGGGTAAAAAATTCCAATGTGTATTTGTTTTTCACTGAAAGAGGATTGCGTAAATAAATTAAACCGGTACTTCGGTAGCGTTTTCTATTTCATTTTTTTGTATTGTAAAGGGAGCTTTAATCGCACTATATTTAGGCTTGTTAATCCATGCGTAAGAATCCTCAATAAATACTAATGGAACGAACAACAGTAAAACCAAAAAAATATATATAAAGGTTTTTCCTCAAGGACAAAGATATCTAAAATAAATAGATAAACTAGTGAAAAATGCGAGGGCCCTTCGGCATATAATTAAGGCTACCGAAAATAGATCTATCTTTCGGTGGTCTTGGTATAATGCTGAATGAACCGCCACCCATGATACTTTAAGCAAGACCCAGTGGTTGCCTGTTCTATATTGTTGCCAAACGCACGATTAAGCCTAACTTTAATCTTAAATAAAATAAAAACGGCCGACGCTAGAGGGCTGAAATTTGGTATGATTCATAATTGCAGGATGGATGATTAACATACCAATTTGCAGCCCTCTGGCCTCAGTAGTTTTTAAGATTTGAGGGCGGGCAGAAAAATGCTGACGGACAGACGATGACATCTCAATAGTTTTCTCTTGCAGAAAACTAAAAGCTTTGTAGCCTCGCGAACACTCGAAGAAACGAAAGGGCAAAGGAAAAATAAGAATTCTCTGCTGAAGGACTTCATTCTTTTTCTTCTATCAAAGGTTGCTTCATCTTGTTTGCATCGGCGTTTAAGATCCGTGAAAGACACTGAACGCACAAACTGACTCTCATAACTCCCGTGTGTACAAAAGACTCTGGTTATCGGAAAGCCTCGGGAGGGCGGCTGAAGAAACAAAAGGTCCTCTCCAAGTCAAACAAGAGGAGTGGAAGGTAATGAAGAGATCCTAAATGAGATTGCCTCTTGCAAGGTTGAATATGCTGTTGCATTTTGGAGCAGAGAAGAAACCAGCAAAATTGCAAGGCATTTGTCGTAAGATATGTAGATTGAAAGTATAAAGTTTTCAATGCGTAAATAAAATTTCAATTTAGCAATATGCTAGTGAATCACCACTGTCACCAATTTTACCACATTCGTTAGCAGAGATTCCCGTACTGATATGTCATCTTATTTCTCAGCCTGTTTTGTCCATGTTTAATCATCTAGATTCAGTTCAAAGCGAATACTGATGCTAGAGCAATATAGCATATCGAAAATAACAACTTAGAATGAAAGGCAATACATTTCAAAAATGTATGCTCTTTGAAATAAATGAGAACCACACGTTTGGAATAGTGTAAACTCCTGATATTTGGAACAAAATTAGCACTATCCTTTATGCTTTTGCACTAAAGACCATGAAATTAATCATATGATCAAAGCTCAAGTAACAAAGAATAACAGGAATTATATGTAGAACTGTGCGAGGACTTCTGTGTAATATTCCCCATTGACTAAAGGATAATAAAATACGCAGTAAGCAATCGTAACTAAGCCTAAAGTCTAATGGGATAATACATTTCCTTCTCTAAACACCAGAGGGAATATTAATTGTCCGGAGTCTCATTTAGGAGAATAATCTTTCATTTATGAATCATTACATCCAGCCCAGCCTCCACACCGTCATTGACGATGACTGTTCATATCAACGTCATTACCTTAATTGTGTCTTCTGATTAGAACATCTGTTATAAGGGCTATGTAACTAATAGCTCTATTTGACCAATGGCTGCTGCGTCCCACTGGACGTTTTATTTATAATTTTTGTGATGACGTCTCATAAATGATCATGATATCTTTTTAAAGTTAAATATAACTCTGCTTTATTTTCAGATTATTCGGTTATTTTGGATAGATACGAAGAGTGGATATCGCAAGAGATGTTCTAACATTTTATTACAAAAAGACTGAAACAATAAGGTGCTAGTAAATTGTGAGACAGATAAGAAAGATAAAAGGGCAGATAGGTGGCCAGACTCCACTGGGTTTGCATCTGATAACGTAATAATTTACTTACCTGGGAAACATTTAGAACGAGTATTACGTAATCGACATAAGATGAACAAGTGGGGTTATATTTGAAGTGCCGCTTATTTATGTGTATGCAGCTTTAATGAAAATACGGTGTAGATAAACCTCTAAAGATCTTAGTCAGAATCTGGAGAACTTTTAGCATAACCAAAACTTTGTACTTACAAAACTACCACCAAGTTTTCGAACATCAAAGAGGATCATAAATATGGCCCTGCCGAAATGTCAGAATGGAGTCTAAAGGCATTTGATGATCTAGAGAATTTAAATGCTCACGGTTACGAAGTAATTCTGCCAATTTTCCCCTGCTGAAATAAAGAGCGAGTGAAATACGACGACATTAAGCCTTGCGAAAGCTTCCATTCGTATGCGATGATCTGAGTAAACTAGAGACAACAGGCACGTAACGTTGTATTTCAAAGTCATAGGCGGCGCATTGCAGGTGTTTATTTCACGCTGGGTCATAGTCTAAAAAAGAAAGAAAGAAAAATAAAATTAATAAATAAAAGTGGTGGCGGTGGGGTGTGTGTGTGTGTGGGGGGGGTTAAGAATGGAACATAACTGGCACATCATTAAATTATCTTGTTTATCCTATAGGTTTGGAATGAAAAGTAAATAGTGAAATGGGGATTTTATACATGTACTGAAACTGACGGAAGTAAATATAGAAAATATAACGATTTTTAAAGTTCAGAAAACATAAAACAGACTCAGGAATTAATTCTAACGTTATTGCGTTGAAGTTTTCCGAATAATGCACTTATTTCAATTTGGCCATTAAAAAAAATATCAATTACTAGCTTGTTTCATACTTAAGTTCTATTGTGACTCGTACATCAAGATAAAAACACATTAGCTGTATACTTCATGATGCATATTACATATGATTTTAATTATTCGTTTGTAAAATGGGATACAGGATCTCATACAATGGGCATTAGATTTCTCACACGCGCTTCGAAATCCGACATCATTTTAGGGAATTTCACACACACACATACACGCACACACACACACATCACACATACACACACACACACACACACACACACACACACACACACATATATATATATATATATATATATATATATATATATACTATATATATATACATATATATATATATAGTGTGTGTGTCTGAAATATATATATATATATATATATATATATATATATATATATATATATATATATATATATATATATATATATATATATATATATATATATATATATGCTTAAAAAAATCACAGTATATGCACGTAACTTCATTAAATAAGCGAATACCACAGGAAAATGGTCAGAAATCCAAGCGCTTTCGTCATTACTAAAACATTGCCAAGGAACAAATGAAATACAATTGGAGAGAAAGGTCTCAGGCACACAACATGAATACCAGATGGTTAATTGTCAAAAGGGAAAAATTAAAAGAGATAATAAAGGATTATCTGATGTCACACGGTCACAAACCTAAACAGATTTGAGCCTAACCGAAATTACAAAGTATCTTTACAGTCCAAAACATGTAAAAACTGAATATACTAATTTTGTTGCTTATAACTTTTTTTCATTATGAAAGCATCAAGTTTAAATAAACCAAGACTTGAATTTAGAACATTTCCATTATTTGACTTGATGAAACAAGATTCAATTATATTACTTTTAACTATGTCATTACATGGGATTAAGACTCTTGCTTAACTCCAGTTAATAGGATGATCTAAATATCTCATATGTAGGAATAATGCATTCGATATTTGCCCAGTTCTCACAGAATAGTGGTGCTGTTTGAGACGTTGTGAAAGAGATTTACCGGTCTGTCCGTAATAGACTTTATCACACTTTTAGCAAGGAGTTTCATATATGCAGCCTGGAAGATCTTTAGGAGAATTTTTGATTACTAAACTCTTGACATTAATATTACTGAAAACAACATTTATGTTAAAAAGCTTTAAAATTCTATGAATATCTAAAAACCTTTCATGATAGGGTAATTTTAGAATGTTATGCTTACTAAATTCAAGTTTGTCATTAGTTGAATAAAATTTTTTTCTAACTTTTTTCCATGCCACATCTACAAAAGTCCTTGGGTATTTAAGTTTCAATCCCATATCTTAAATAGTTTCAATTTCAGCGTGAATAAACTGCAGGCTACAGACACGTAAAGCCTTTAGGAACATCCCAGAAAAAAACAGAGAATTTAACATTTTGATGGTGATTGGAGTAGTAATGAACAAAAGAGGCAATGTTAGTTGATTTTCGAAAGACTGAAAAGGTGCTTTATTTTCATTTCTATGGATAGTTACATCAAGAAAATTCAAATTACAATTTCTTTCTTCCTCTACAGTAAATTTTAAAGAAGGGACTAAATTATTGAGATTATTAGGGAATTCCTGGAGATTTCCGTGAACTGGACAATTACAGAAAATATCATCCACATACCTAAACCATATAACTTTTTAGGGCAAAATTCTTAGTAAGAGTTTTGTCTACAAAAAATTCCATGTAAATATTGCTAAGGACATGAGATAAGGGATTACCCATAGCCATGCCAAACTTTTGTACAAAAAATTCCCTATTAAAACAAAATTTACTATCTTTGATACATAACCTTATGAGACTAATGAGGTTTGCTACAGTTAAAGGAATGTCATGATGTTCTAATTCACCCTCCAAATATTCAAGTAAATCATATACAGGCACTTTTGTAAATAAAGAGACAACATGAAAACAACCATATTAAAATCAATGTTAAAATTTAAAGTATTCAATTTGTTTATAAAATCAACATTGTTTTTAATATTCGTGTTAGGAATGTTTCCTACCAAAGGAGTAAGAATTTTTATAAGCCATTTTTGCATGTTTTGGACTGTAAAGATACTTTGTTATTTCGGTTAGGGTCAAATCTGTTTAGGTTTGTGACCATGTGATGTCCGATAATCCTGTATTATCGCTTTTAATTTTTTCCCCTTTGACAATTAACCATCTGGTATTCTTGATCTTGTTGTGTGCCTGAGACCTTTCTCTCCAATAGTATTTCATTCGTACCTTAACAATGTCTTAGTAAAGATGAAAGCGCTTGGATTTCTGACTATCATTTTTCCCTGTGGTATTCGCATTATAATAATATATATAATTTATTATATATATATTATATATATATATATATATATATATATATTATATATTATATATATATATATATATATATATAATATATATTAATATATATATGTATATATTATATCTATATATATATATATATATATATATATATATATATATATATATATATAATATATATATATATATATATATATATAATATATATACATATATATTATTATATATTGCTACTTTCAAAATGCATATATCTCCTCTGTGACTGTATAAAATGTTATGTAGAATTGTGCAACCTTTTTTCAGATTCCTAGATAGCTTAGAGATCAGACGTTTTAAATGTGTGTTCAGATTTTGCATAACATATTATAAAAGAATATATATATAACATAGAATGTAGAAGGAGAGAGATTTTCTTTGTCCATTTGATACTACGATTGTTTCCCTATTATGTCAGCACTGTGAGATTAGAGGAACTCCAAGATCGCTGTTTGCTTTCCCAATCTGTCAACACGTTTGATAAGCAAGCTCCAGTCTTCGCGTTGTTAACAAAATATGTCAGTCTTGATTATCGCTCGACTTCATCTCGATCGGTACGAACATTATTGTATACTGGTCTTGTACACGTATGTCTTTGATCAAAGCCACATGCAGATTGCACATTTTATATGTAAAGTTGTGTAAGATTTTGAAGCTTCTAGAAAGAATTTTTGCCTAAAAACATTTTGTGTAATCCACTGTCCAGCTTCTGTAAGGAAGAGAATTTCATTACATCTTGATACTGGAGGCGTTCAGATCTCTCTCTCTCTCTCCCTCGATATCCTTGAGATTATATTAAAGTAACGTAAATTGGTCACTCGTAACTTGAGAATTTCATATTTGATATTTCTTAGAGTTGAGTTTACTTAGTATTAAATAGTGTTTTTTGTGGAATCTGAAGAAACATTGTTGTTGTAACGGCGCCTGGTTTTTGTGAAATTGTAAAACAAGACTGCAGCAAAGAAAGAAGTTGGTATACCAAAAAGGTAAAGTGTGTTATATTTTTATTAGTTGCAACTAATATCTAAAAACTAATAACGGATAGGAACAGTGGTTAACTAATAACTAATAACAGATGGTTACGAAGGTTTAGTAAAATCTGATGGTTACAATGTTTTGAGTGAAAAGATTTACACTTTTACACATTGCAAATATTTGTGTTTTGTGTTTGTTTCATTTTTTTGTGCATTTGTTCATTTTCTTGTTGAAGTGTGCCTTTTTATTTTGATACTGTCCATATTTTTCTGTATTTTCATTTACATTCACAATTTAATTGACTTAGTTATTTTCATTGCTTAATCATTGCACATTTAATTAAATTTAACGCTTGTGAATTAATTTGCATTATTTAGAAATCCTTTCAAGTTTTATTACTGTTTAGCACTTGTGAATTAATTTTAAATTTTCAATTATTGCCTAACACTTTTGAATTTCAATTGAATTCATTTTCTTGAATTTTGTGATTAATTAATTTTGATTTAATTTTACTTAATTGATTCAAGAATTAATTAAACTTTACTTTGTTTCCAAGTAACAGTAATTTTCCCTGATATTATGAATTTCACAATAAATTTTTGTATGTAAAATTTTTATAAGTATTTTCATTTATAACCAGTATATTTGCATATGATTATGATTATGTTAGGTAGAAACATAGAGTGGTAATTAATCTGTTTTC
>NC_087201.1:153743470-153763470 GCF_015104395.2 Macrobrachium nipponense | reverse complement strand
GTGGATTGATATCCTTGATGAGTGAACTATCCTCTGAAATGGAGAACGATATTATGCTACTTTAGGTGTTTAACTTTGAGATTTGAATACTAACAACACTTCTGCAGTAATGGACTTAAAGTTCTTTTCCTCAGTGTACATGATTATAATAGTTTACACTATTTTTCAGGAAGGTGATCATTCAGTGTGGTAATAAATGAAAATATTAAGTATAACATCGTAATATCTTTGATGGCGTAGTCTTGCAGTGCTTATTCCAGGTGCACATAATTTTTCTGACAGGTGGTCACTTGTTTTTATACTAAGTGAAGGACTTATATTTAGGTCAGGATTGATCCCAGCTGAAATACGTGGTTTACTTAATTAATACTAGCTGCTGCGACCGTGTGCTACTCTCCAGCATTTTTTTATCCTTCGAAAAATAATCGCGTTCTAGGGATTTGAAAGAAACTGAGTCATACTTTCCCAAGGACGGTAACTATCCTCATTAAATTAAAACAGAAGAGGAAATTCAACACTAATGCTTGAAAGAGAAGTTGTGGGGGGGGGGGGGGGGGGGGGATGGAGTGAGAGCGGTAGACTGGGTGGGAGAGGGGGAGTTGTTTTAAAGAAGTAGTCCTAATGCAATTTACACAAAGAAAACTTCTCTGCTTGTTGCACATGATTAATAAATTCCACCAAATGTGATTATCTCCTGGGAAGTAAACAAGCGTTTCCCAGGATTAATTTCCCAGATAATACATCGGAGAGAAGATTTAATTAATTTTACCCCTGATACCTTTCATTACTCATCTGCCTGGCTGCTATTATTATTTTTTTTCCTCTTTTTACCAAATTACGGCTGGGCTTCTAGACTAGACTCCCAGCAATCTATTAATGTAGCTCCCACATTACATTCCGGAAGCCGATGTCTTGTGATAGAATTATATTATCTAAAAATGTCACTGAAGCGGAATTTGTGGATTCTTGAATTAGAGTGAATAACTCTGCGTGGTGTGAGGAGATTGGAATGCAATTGGATGAGGAAAAATGAAGAACTGTAATCTGATATTGCATAATTACTCGACATGGGACATCAAGCGGAATGTATAAGGAAAATCGAGTTTGCAATACTAAACACAATAATACAATTTATTTAACAACTGTAGACACGACAGTTTGTTTACAAATTGACATACACACACACACACACACTCACACACACACACACACACACACACACACACACACACACACACATATATATATATATATATATATATATATATATATATATATATATATATATATATTATATAATTATGCTTAAAAATAAATCCCGCGTTTAATGAATAACCCACAAACAGAAAGTTTTTCCACTGATAAAGATTCACGCAATTTTATGCCTTAAGGGGACCTCCTCATTTGGGGGGAGGGTATCGAAATATTGCCTGGAGCAATTATGTTTTGCTACCCATTTATAAGTCACCTAATGGAAAGTTACTACAAAAAGTTTCATAAATTTCTATCCAATCGTTTTTTTTTTATTAATTTTTTTCCCGATTTTTAGATGCATTGCTTTAAAACCCTAAGGCTTCCTTAGTTTTTTAACTAAATCTTAATAACTAAAGCAATTAATACTCACCAAAGAGTTGCTCTATCCAATGAATTGAGAAAAATAAAAAAAAAATAAAAAAGTAAAAAAAATTCATTGATATAAATAAAAATTATTTTTTTATTTAATTGCTTAATTCAAAAATTCATAAAAAATAGAAATTGGAATAATTTGGAAATTCTTCCAATTCTTTCGATGTAGAATTTATCTAGGGTTTCAATGGTATTTTGAATTTTGAAAATAGGACAACAAATAAAAAAGCCTTAGGGTTTTAAAGCGACCCATATACTGAAAAACATAGTTTTGAGATATCGCGTGTTAAAGTTTGAATAATGAAATTCTTAGTGAAAACCGCATAAGCATCAATATAAAATTTACTGAAGATTGATTCTCTTATTTTAGCAGCATACTTCTATGGTATCTGGTCCCCCCCCACTTTTACAAAAAGTGATATTAAACCCCCCCATGGGGGGGGTGGGTATCATGAGGGGCACGACCCCACTCATTGTCGCCAGCTAGGCTGGGAGGTGATGAATGCACATGCTTCATCTTGGTGTTCTTACTTGTTATCTTTTTAAGTCTTTTTTTCAACCTTTATCTAGCTAATGTACGCTTTCTTGACTGCTTCTTCCTTGGCATTTTGATGAATAAACAAGAAAAAACGGACTTAGATATAAAGAGTACTTGACAACTCCGGCTCAGAAGTGAACGATGTAGTTACATCAAAGGTATGCAGGTTACTGATGTGTTTGTACAGAGCTGCTCCTCCTGCCCAGTGTTGCCACTCTCGGGTTGGATTTATCGTACTGGCTCCTCAAAATTATGGGGTTTTCTGTAAAAATATCGTTCAAAATTGTAGGTTTTATCTTAATTATTATCTTACTGTTTCTGATATTTAACACATTTTTATAATTTAACAAAATAATGAATATATGTATGATTTCTTTGCAGTCATTAATATCTTGCAATTTACGTAATTAAGAAAAAAATACAAATGAAACATTTCTCTCTACAAAAACGAAAAAAATGGAATTATAAATAATTAGTTAATGTTATGAACAATTGTTATGAAGCAAAATTATTACTATAATTACTATGATTATGTGGTAAAAAAAAAGTATTCAGCTTAAAACGTCACTTCTTTCCATAGTGTAAACCAAACTGATAACGAATTAACACGAAGAGATGTGAGTTGATAGGCCCACTCATACATCTCTTTAAACAGTACAAAACATCAAAAATCAAAATAGCATCACTGAATAGTAATTTAAAATAAATATATATATTTAAACATGACTGTTACTGATACCTATCCCATGATGAAGAAATTACTAACAATAATAATTGTAAAGTATATCTTTAAGAATCTTCTTTCAAATCAAATTCATGTTCTCTGATGTTCTGGAATAACTGTGCATGATTATTATTCTGGAAAACATATCATTTGCAGGAGTAAAATGAGCACATGACCCTCCAGAACCTTTGAAGCAACTAGCAGAGAGAAAAGAGCCCCATTAACTGTCCTTGTTTTCCGTCTGTTTCATTGTTTAGTTTTAAAGCAAAGAGCAGTCAGAGCAAAATTGGCTTGGTCTGAAAAACTAGACTTTTTTTCCTCCTGGCCGTGGGCCCCACGCCAGATGGCCAGACCCGGTCTCCTCCCCACCAGGGGCCCCACCCAAGGGGACCAAATCGGTGTCCTCCCCACAAGGATCCTCAAACCCTGACGTCAATACCCAGTCGCCTCCCCATTTGGGGGCCCACTCCTGGTAGCCCAACCCATTTGCTTTCCCTCTAGAGGCCCCACCCCTGGCTGCCAGACCGAGTCTCCTCCCCGCCAAGGGTCCCACCCATGGCGTTCTAATCTGGTCACCTCCCCGACAGGGGCCCAAATACTGGTGGCCCGACCTGGGGACCTGTGGCTGGCCCGGCGCACCTGTCCCGGGATACGTGGTGGAGACCGCCCTCCCGTCCCGGGACACATGGCGTAAACCACCCGCCCGTACCGGGACCCGCGGTGGGCCCAGTCTGCCCATCCCGGGACATGTAGCGGGCACTGCTCGCCTGTCCTGAGACCCACAGCGGGTCCGGCCTAACCGTCACGGGACATGTGGTGGGCACCGCCCGCCCGTCCCAGGACCAAGTGGCAGGCTGGCCCGCCCGTCCAAGAACAAGTTGACGGGCACTAGCCCGCCTGTCCCGGGACACGTGGTCACCGCCCGCCCGTCCAACGACCTACGGCGGGCCTGGCCCACCCGTCCTGTCGCTCTCAGGTGTTCATTTTTATAGGAGTAGGCATCCACCTATGTTGACCTCGGAAACGTTGTAGTGCTTTTGTCAGCACGTAGTCATTATATGAGTCATATCGTATTACCGTGATTCATATACACATATCGAGCTACAAATGTCCTTTAATATCTAATTCGCTCTACCTTGAAATTAATACATTTTCATATATGTTTAACCGAAGGGGAATTTTTTTGTCGATAAGAGATTTGTCAGCTCCCGGCGCAATCCACCGAAACCAACAAATCCATGACGACAGTGAAGCTTTAACCCACACCACCACCGCAAGAAGCTATAAGTTTATGCCGCCTCTCACCTACAAATACCTGTCGCTCTCAGGTGTTCGTCGGCATCCACCCACCTCGACCTCGACAAAAAAATTCCCCTTCGGTTAAACATATATGAAAATGTATTAATTCCGAGATAGAGCGAATTAGATATTAAAGGACATTTGTAGCTCGATGAGTGTATATGAATCACAGTAATACGATATGACTAATATAATAGCTACGTGCTGACAAAAGCACTACAACGTTTCCGAGGTCGACATGGGTGGATGCCGACTCCTATAAAAACGAACACCTGAGAGCGACAGAACGGTTGGGCCAGGCCCGCTGTAGGTCCATGGACGGGCGGGCGGTGTCCACGTGTCCCGGGACGGGCGGGCGTGGTGCCCGCCACGTGTCTTGGTCGAGGTGGGTGGATGCCGACTCCTATAACAACGAACACCTGAGAGCGACAAATATTTGTAGGTGAGAGGCGGCATAAAACTTATAGCCTCTTGCGGTGGTGGTGTGGGTTAAAGCTTCACTGTCGTCTTGGATTTGCTGATTTTGATGGTTCGCACTCGGGAAATGGCAAATCTCTTATCGACTAAAAAATTCCCCTTCGGCTAAACATATATGAAAATATATGAATCCCGAGGTAGAGTGAATTAGATATTAAAGGACATTTGTAGCTCGATGTATATATATATATATATATATATATATATATATATAGTATATATATATATATATATATATATAATATATATATAAATATAATATATATATATATATATATATATATATATATATATATATATATATATCTATATATATATATATATATATGTGTATATGTATATATATATATATATGTAATTACATCTATTAAATTTACAAGATCTGTAAATATAAACCCATGACCTGAGGTCATGGCATTAGGAGGGTTCTATGTGACCAAAGCAGACCTAGATTACGCTATGCGCTGTCTGCAGTAGCCTGATCTAGCTCAAAGCTTTGTCAACATTTTATGTTTATGATAACTTTGCACAAACAACTTCCATGGGAAGCGGTTGACCTGTTACAACCTACGCCGGAAACTTGTAACTTCCGAGCCGGCGGACTACGTATGTTTTTTTTATATGAATTGCTGAGATAGCTAATGTTCCGCTATCGACGCGATGCTTTAGAATGGCAGTTCCGCGCCAACCATCAAACATATCGGTCTTCCGACCGAGCTGCATCTCCTAGTATGGAGTTACAGAAATAAAGTTGTTATCTTTGTTCAACTTGCCTGTTTGAATCATCTCCTTTAGTCAAGAAAGAACCACTCTACTAAGATATCCATAAGGGAGATGAGAGGAACCAAAAATACTTACGAATGACAGTCGTAAGGGAACACCAAAAAGTCTATCGCCAAGCGATAAGACTTACATGTGGTGGCAGCGTATAACGAAGAATATAATTAACAAGACCCATATCAGCCGACCGAAGGTCTACAAGAACTAACTTCCACCTTCAACATCAAACTAAACAGAGGAAACGGGATCTCAAATCAACGCAACAGTTTATGAAGACGCAACTATGTCCTTCATCGAGAGGAATACAAGCATTTAACACCGACGTTTGAGCAACTGTTGTCACTTATCTTCGAGAATCTACACCGGACGAGAGCAGCATCGAACATCAACGGAAAGAAGTAAACAAACACAGGGAACATCACCCGATCACGAGCAAGGACGCAGAGTGTACAGCTAGACGCAGTAGTGCCAGGACGGAGGCTGTGACGTCATCAATCTTGGACTTCTCCACGCATCGTGCACCGAGAGAAGACCGTGACGTCATCACGACTTCCGACGCGAGACTTAGACAGGAACTGAGACGTCATCCCATGTCAACAATCCTTCGCAATATAATCTGGAGCTAAGTACCATTTTTATCTATTCAGGTCTTTTCCTCAGTGAAGTGTTGTTCATCAAGAGTCGATCATCCAGTATTTCTGGGGGTGAGTTGTTCGCCATATTATCTTCCTTCATTACAGAATCAATCTTCAACTACGAGTTCTCGCCCGCAGATTAATTTTTTTTTCTCTTCTCGTTGTTATTAACCGTTTCTTGCAGGAATTCTCCGTATAATATTTTATCATATTATCTGTATTTTTGTATCTTTTTTGGGGGATTTTACCTATTATTATAACACACTTATACATACATTGCTTATGCGTTTACGTAGTGGTCGAGTGTACTCTTATAGATATTTGATAGGATTGCAAGGAATAGAAGTGATAAGAAAAAAGTGAAAGTCGAAATGGCAACTACTCCGGCTGGCAACCCCAATGTGGTGACTCTCGTTAGCGCGAGGTCAGCGATTGTCCCTTTTCAAGGTCGGGTCAATGGGTTCCTGCCTCAAAATGTTGAGGCATGGATCTCATCTGTAGACGCTCATTTAAAAGCAAAAAGCATCACAGACCCAGCAGTACAATTACAGGAGGCCAAGAGCTTCATTGACTTTGCAAAAGGTGACGCAAGTGCGTATCTAAGGGGGGTTTCTTTCCAAAGAGGCGCTTACATGGGACGAGTTCAAAATTAGATTACGTGCCGTGTATGGGGTGAAGAGGCTTTAGATGTAGTATTGGCATTGAGAAATATCCTTAACCAAGCCTCCATGACTCAGCTCAATGTTGTCGAGCGGGCGGCGCTAATTGCCGACCGGCTAAATGAATATCAGGATAGTTTTAAGTAACTCCGGGTGGGTTGCGGGTGCTAAAATCAAAGTGAAAGATTTTTTTCCGTGATCTACCTTACGTCTATCACTGCAATGTTGCCTGAAGCCGTTAGTACGGTGTTTTGATAAAAAATTGCAGCCCGACAGTACGGAATTAGATGTGTATAAACAAATAAAAAAACACATGTCTAAATGTACCGACCTAGATCCTTCGCTCATTCAAGTTTTTGCAAAAAAATGAGAACAAGCCACAACAAGTAATGTGGTACATAATAATAATCAAGTTGCAGGGATGGTTTGTTATAACTGTAAACGACCAGGTCACATGATTTCAGACTGTCGGACGCGTTTTTGTTCAATACACAATAGTTCAACTCATTCATATAAACGTTGCTACTCGAGGAATCAACAGCAGAATGCTACAAACACGCAACCAGTTGCCAGTGCAAAATAAAAAGAAGGGTCCTCAGTACTATAAGGAAGAAACAACCAAACGGAAATTCTGCAAAACAGCAGAAACAAACAAATCGTGCTTCAGGTACCTCTGTTCCTGGGCCGTCTAGCCAGAACTCGCAAGGGCAAGCGAATTTTCAAGGTGTGATAAACAAAACAAATACCACGTAGTTCACTCCAAGGGGGGAGAGGGCGATGTTGGTTGGGTCATCAATATCAACATCTTTTGTATCAAATAATCAGTTTAATCATTTATCAGATCATTGTGAGACAATTGATTTTCCTATGAAACACACGGCCGAATCAAAAAATCTGTGCAGGTTCCCGTAGATTGCAACAAATTCATGCAATTATTAGTCAAGACGAGTTGCGACCAACCTTGCATGCAGTAAATTTGGACCATAAGTCATTCACTTTGTTCTTTGATTCTGGTAGTCCACGTAATATCATGGATTTAAGAACATCATCATTTACTCTTTTCAAATTTCCCTATAGAAAAGTCCGGAATAAGGCTCTCAGGCATTGGGAATAATGAATTAAATGTTGTGGGCGTAATCATGTACAGTACAAGGTCGGTAAGCGCACGTTTGCTGATACCTTTGTCGTTGTACAAAACATTAATATGTATCCCGCAGTAATTATCGGATACCCGTCTATGGGCACTCAAAATATTATCTTAGTACCATGCAAAACACGGCGTGTATATCAAAGGGAAATTCTATAGGTCTTCTAATACCCTAAAATCAGTTTTAGATAATAAAGAGACAGACAGAGTTGTCACTTACATTACGGAACCAATCACCTGTCTCATGAACCAAGAAATAATACAGGCAACCCAACAGAACTCTCGCTCACAAGCCCGTAATATCAGCTTGCACGCAAACTCTCGAGCCTAACGTAACTTCAAATATATTAGTGCGTGTAAAGAGAACCTTGCCAGGATCTGAAACATTAATCCTTTCCGAAACTCTGAGAACACACGGATTATCCGTCACACAAGCCATTTATACAGTCGGCTCACAACAACAATGTAACATCGAAGTCTGTAATCATTTGAATACCACTTTAGTAATCCACAAAAATCAACATATCTTGGATGCCGAAGTTTATAAACATCGCATTCTTACCGTAGCTGAGATAAATCACGCTCAATCAGTTTGCGGATGAACCCCTTTTGCAATCTATAAGAAAAACAAAAATCAATAAGGACATTCAAGAAGAAGAAATTCAGCAGAAATTTTTGAATCTTTTAACTAAATATCATGATGTTTTTCCACTACGGATGGAACTTAGGAAAAACGGATGTCACCCCGAGCATCAAATAAGGCTCAAGGACAAACAGAAAGTAATCTATGTACCTTCGTACCGACTTCCTATGAAATTTCAGAATGAGATAACAGAGGAAGTAGGTAAAATGTTAAAAGAAGGAGTCATTAGGAAATCAAACAGCCCTTATAATTTTCCGTTAATAGTAGTACCGAAAAAAGATCGAACTTGGCGGATATGCGTATATTTTCGTCGTTTAAATGAAGAAACAATCCCTGACAGATTCCCAGTACCATGTACCGATGATATCATATCTTACTAGGCCAGAATAAATATTTCACAAGCCTAGACTTACTAAAAGGATTTCATCAGATTCCGTTGGAACAAGAGAGTATCCCATACACTGCCTTCAGCACAGCCAGGGGACGTTATGAATTTTTGCGTATGCCTTTTGGTTTACGTTGTGCTCCTATAACTTTTACTCGTATGATAAACATCGTGTTTGGAGACTGTGGGAGATATCCTACATGCCTACATGGACGACCTAGTAATCTTTTCCAACACATTAGAAGAACATTTACGTAAACTGGAGTTAGTGCTACAAAGATTAAGGCAGCATAATTTAAGGGTAAAGATAAGTAAGTGTGAGTTTTTTAAAACAGAACTAGTCTATCTAGGTTTTCACGGTTTCTAGTGAAGGTCTTAAGTCGTCCATGATAAGGTGTCGGCTATCCGTAACTTTCCGATACCTACTAACGTCAAGGGAATACAGCAATTTTTAGGATGTAGCGGCTACTATGCGCGCTTCATCCGCACTACTCAATCATAGCCGCTCCCCTAACCGATCTTTATAAAAAAAGGCGTAGATTTCGTATGGTCTGAAAAGTTCATCAACAGGCGTTCGATAAATTGAAAGATAAACTGTGTAGTTCTCCTATCTTGAAATTTCCTGACTTCGGTAAGGAAGTTTTTCATAGCAACAGACGCCTCAGACCTAGGAGTAGGGGGGTGGGGTATTGCTTCAACAATCATGATAAAACAGTTTTTTTTTCCCTAGCTTAGTTTTTTTATTCACGAAACTGAGACCTTCCGAAAGTAAATATGCAGTAATAGACAAGGAAGGGCTCGCTATTGTTAATTCACTCGTGCACTTTAATTCATAATATACGGTTACCCCGTCAAGGTTCTCACTGATCATAAGCCCCTAACCGACTTCTTTAAAGGCTTTAGTCACAGCCCCAAGCGAACTCGGTGGCACATGATCATTCAGGACTTTGGCGCGAGGATCGGGTATTTACTGGGAAAGCAAATATCATTGCTGACGCATTATCACGCAACCCCTCTTCATCTTGTACCGAGCCATTAGCTGAATTAATAGATATCTCAACCTCCACGCCCATTGTTAAAACTATATCTGAACAGGAAGATCTGGGCTGGAGTGCGAACTATTACAGACGGAACAAAGAAAAGATCCGCAAATAGAAAAAATCATCATTGCGTTAAACGGAAATCCGAAGGAAAAGGAATACCTAAAGTATAAGCAGCAGAATTATATCCTACAGGACAATATCCTGTGTAGATCCGTGACGAGGAAAACCCGCAACACACCGCAGTTGAATAACAACCAGGTAGTGGTGCCTATCTCACTCATACCCACTGTCTTAAAGTGGTTGCATGAAAATCCACTGCACGGACACCCGGGTTATACCTTGATGTCACAGAAGGCCAAATCCTTATTTTATTGGCATACGATGCTTACCGATATAAAAAAGCACATAGCAAATTGTCGCACTTGTCAAGAATACAAAGGGCACACGAAGACACCTGTCAGCCTAGGGGCTTACCCCCGTGCCAAATCAACCCTTTGAAAGAGTACATTTAGATTTATTAACAGGATTTTACGAGTCAGACAGAGGAAATAAGCACCTCCTAGTAATTATAGACGCTTTGACTCGATATACAGAACTTATAGCGCTTAAAACAAAAACCGCGGTCGAGTGCGCTAGGAAGTTTTACGAGTGCACATTTGTAAACATGGAATTCCACACATCATTATCTCAGACTCGGGCGGGGAGTTCATAATCATTTCCTTAACTCCTTGTGCGAATTCCTTTGTATAAAGAAAAGTCAATACCATGATCTATCACCCAGAGTCTAATGGGCTAGTGGAAAAGGGCAAATCGTAAGGTTTTAAACATTTTAAGGGTCACCTTAGGGGGGGCAGACCCCAACTGGACATTGCCATACCTGCGGTACTAAGCACACTTAATCACTCGTATCATGTGTCTATTAAAATGACACCGCACGAGGCACTGTAAGGGTATCCCGGCCCGAACGCCTTTCACATCTTAAAGCCTACAATAATTTATCAAATCCTCTAAAGGATGTTATGGATGCAAGCATAAGTCGATATAATATAATTTGTAAGAATTTAGAAGAAGCACAAATCATAATGAAAAAAAATCATGATAAAATAGCTAAGCCAACTAGAACATATGCCGTGGGCGATCAGGTATACATACAAGTATACGTACGTAAAGGTTTAAATTATAAACTGACACCTAAGTTTGAAGGCCCGTTTAACATTTTAGAAAATTTAACGGCCAATAGAGTTAGGGTTCAAATGTATCCAAACCCACTGATGTGAGAATAGTCCCATAGGCACATATCAGAATCTAAAGAAAGGTAGATGGAGTGAGGGAAAAAATGGTTGTATTTATGAAACTTGTATAATAATTTATATATATATATATCTATTAATCATATTGTATGTAAACCATTTCTTTTTACGCGAGTTATTACATATGTTTTACTCATTGCAGGTTCCAAAAATGAATCTGTTATTGTTAGGAGTGATATTGTGTATTCAGACATCTTTGTTGTATGGAAAGAGCGCTAGGACGAAATGAAATAGAATTTAATCATGGCTCGATTATCGAGAGAATAGATGATGTATTCATCCTGTCAAGTAATATTGTTATAGAAGATAGATATGCATGCGATTTTCTTGCTGAAGATGACGTCCTTAACTTAAAGAATGACCTGATGAGGTTTGGTATTTCCCTTAAGGAAATGCACGAACGTAATTTTTCATGCTAACTCAGAGATTTCGCTAGCTCAAACACTAAGCGTCGCGGAAATGTTGTCTTATGACATACAAAATAAAACCGCCGAGGCAGAAGAACTCGCTCGTGACCTGCTGATGTAGTCTGTGTGGCACAATACTCTTGAACGCCGCAACCCGCTTATTCTGGCTGGACTAAACATCTTAGGATCAGTTGCGAATCTAGGCTTAGGAATCTCAAATCGCCTTAAGATAAATAATCAAAATAAAAGAATTGAGTTTTTTGCAACACAAAACAGAAACTGGCTTTATCTTGAACTTCGCAGCCAGTTATCTTCGATCAATCAAATAATGAGTATCGTTAATGAACATTCAAATAATATCGATCAGGGTCATGGGGAAGTTCAACATTTGCTGGCTACGTTAGCTTACTATAGTTCGAAAATAGATCATATCCGTGTGAAAGTATCACATTTTAATGAAAAGTCAAAAGATTACGTAGAAGCAATTACGTTAGCAACAAAGGGTGTGTTATCTCCTCACCTCATGCCTATTAAAGATCTGACGTTAACTTTGGAAAACCGGACGGAGGGAGAAGCTAGGTTATATTCCTTTATTAGATGCCCATAAAGTAGAGTTCTATTATAGCCTAATATCAGTCAGCGTTGAAAATTATAGAATTATGATCACAATTCCTTTTGATTCTTCCGATGCTTGGCAATCATACAAAATAGCACCCGTTTCCTACTTTCATGAACGAATAACTCAAATCCAGTAATATCCAATTTAACGGGGCATGTACTGATTTCTTCTGATAAGAAATCATTTACAATCCTTAACGACTTAGATAAACTCACTCACTGTTCAGAAGCCATGAATAATAAAATTTGTACAGCTGACTCTTTTGAATTCTATCCTATATCAACGGATTCATGTGAGTTAGACATAGTGCTAAACGGCTCTCTCTCTCATACAAAGCGAAGGTTGTCTGGGGAAACTTTATCCCTTTTACGGTAATAAATTCAATTACAGGATGAATAATGGTTCCTGGATCCGTTATGATAAGGCCGGATTCGACGTCGTGTGTCCGGACAGTACCACCACGCCCATGCCCCTATCTTCGTAGCAGCCGATGGTTGTACGGGGACATCTACAAACTACACCGTCAGAGGGTCACACGATAATACGTGAGAAGGCGTATATTTCGCGAACTACACGTGGGCTTCCACAATCATCCCGTCACTACCTCTCCCATACAACGCGCGAGTAGCTCATCGTTTGACGCAACTGGCTGAGATGACCCACGCGTCATCGACTTTTGTTTTCAGGTGGAGGAAATCTTCGCTACTACATTCTGCTAGCCGTGTTCAGCGTGACGGCCATATTGGTTATCGCCGTCAACATCTTTGCTTGGCGTAGGCTGAGGCGTAAACAGAAGGATCTCCAAGGGAACGTATTGGCCCGTCTAGATGACGTACCCGTTAAACTCAAGTCGTTTTGCGTTTAGGGCCTGCCTGAACCTGGCCACTTCAGTTCGTGCCTAGGGAATTGTCTGGAATTGTGTTGTGTGTGAAAAGCGGTCCGTATGCTGGCAAAAATGTAGGACAAGAAAGACTCACGCCTTTGCATTTGAACAGTTAAAGTATCTCCAGGGCGCCTAATAAAGCATTATAGCCCAATATTATACAATTATATTCCTAAAGGTATTTTTCGGGCACCTAATAAAATATATCAGCCCTATATATTGCTTTTCTGCAGATTTTCCATAGTTATACTATTATACCATTGTAGCAATTATATTTATCTATTACAAAGAGTGTCAAGTACTCTTTAACAATTATCCATGATCATGCTATAATCATTATTTAGTAACCATTATTCTTAAGCAGGGTTACCTGTTATCATATTAATCATGTATACATGTTTTGATTTTTACCTTTTATTATTTTTGGGTACCTAATCATTAGTATTACCCAACATGGATCTATTTTCATCCATGGCATTTATCTTTGTTTTATGAATATGTCAACAAGGGTATGTAACAGAACCTTTTTATGCATTTAATCACTTATTATGTTATACCTAGACGTATGTTACGAGCACGCTCCTATGAACAATGTTTAAAGTAATTTTTTTTTGTTATTCAAGGCTTGAATAGGTAGCAGTCCGAGCCTAATGTAATAATTAACATCTATTAAATTTACAAGATCTGTAAATATAACCCATGACCTGAGGTCATGGCATTAGGAGGGTTCTATGTGACCAAAGCAGACCTAGATTACGCTATGCGCTGTCTGCAGTAGCCTGATCTAGCTCAAAGCTTTGTCAACATTTTATGTTTATGATAACTTTGCACAACAACTTCCATGGGAAGCGGTTGACCTGTTAACCTACGCCGGAAACTTGTAACTTCCGAGCCGGCGGACTAACGTATGTTTTTTTTTATATGAATTGCTGAGATAGCTAATGTTCCGCTATCGACGCGATGCTTTAGAATGGCAGTTCCGCGCCAACCATCAAACATATCGGTCTTCCGACCGAGCTGCATCTCCTAGTATGGAGTTACAGAATAAAGTTGTTATCTTTGTTCAACTTGCCTGTTTGAAATCATCTCCTTTAGTCAAGAAAGAACCACTGTACTAAGATATCCAAGGGAGATGAGAGGAACCAAAAATACTTACGAATATATATATATATATATATATATATATATATATATATATATATATATATATATATATATATATATATATATATATATATATATATAATATATATATGTGTGTGTGTGTGTGTGTGTGTGTGTGTGTTTGCGTGTGTGTAGCATTTACAAACATACGGTACACATGTAGAAATATTTATATATGTATCCAAATACATACATCTATGCTTAAAAAATCACAGTAGATGCACGTGACTTTATAAATAAGCGAATCCACAGGAAAAGGATAGTCAGAAATCAAAGCGCTTTCGTCTTTACTAAGACATTGTCAAAGAGCTAATGAAATACAATTGGAGAGAAAGGTCTCAGGTACACAACAAGATCAAGAATACTAGATGGTTAATTGTCAAAAGGGTAAAAATTAAAAGAGATAATCCAGGACTATCGGATATCACACGGTCACAAACCTAAACAAAGATTTGACCCTAACCGAAATTACAAAGTATCTTACAGTCCAAAAACTGTTAAAAAACTGGATATATTAATTCTGTTGCTTATATTTATCTACAACTTTTTCATTATGAAAGCATCAAGTTTAAATAACCAAGACTTAAATTTAGAACATTTCTATTATTTGACTTGATGAAACAAGATTCAATGATATTCCTTTTAACTGTGTTGTTAAATTGGATTAAGGCTCTTGCTTGACTCTAGTTAATAGGATGATCTGAATCTCTCACATGTATGAATAATGCATTCGATATTTGCCCAGTTCTCACAGAATATTGGTGCTGTTTGAGACGTTGTGAAAGAGATTCACCGGTCTTTTTTGTAATAGACTTTATCATACTCTTTGCAAGGAATTTCATATATGCAGCCTAGAAGATTTTTAGGAGAATTTTTGATTACTAAACTCTTGACATTAATATTACTGAAAACAACATTTATGTTAAAAAGCTTTAAAATTCTAGGAATATCTAAAAACCTTTCATCATAGGGTAATTTTAGAATGTTATGCTTACTAAATTCAAGTTTGTCATTAGTTGAATAAAAACTTTTTTTTTGGCTCTTTTCCATGCCATATCTACAAGTCCTTGGTATTTAAGTTTCAATGCAATATCATAAATAGTTTTTAATTTCAGTGTCAATAAACGCTGGGCTACAGACATTAAAGCCCACCCTTAGGAACATCCCACTAAAAAACAGAGCATTTAACATTTTGATGGTGATTGGAGTAGTAATGAACAAAAGAGGCAATGCTAGTTGATTTTCGAAAGACTGAAAAGGTGAAATTTCTATCATTTCTATGGATTGTTACATCAAGAAAATTCAAATTACAATTTATTTCTTCCTCTACAGTAAATTTTATAGAAGTGACTAAATTATTGAGATTATAAAGGAATTCCTGCAAATTTTCGTGGACTGGTCAAATACAGAAAATATCATCCACATACCTAAACCATATAACTTTTTGGGGCAAAATTCTTAGTAAGAGTTTTGTCTAAAAAAATTCCATGTAAATATTGCTAAGGACAGGAGATAAGGGATTACCCATAGCCATGCCAAACTTTATACAAAAAATTCCCTATTAAAAAACAAAAAATTTACTATCTTTGATACATAACCTTATGAGACTACTGAGGTTTGCTACAGTTAAGGGAAAGTCATGACGTTCTAATTCATCCTCCAAATATTCAAGTAAGTCATCTACGGGCACTTTGTAAATAAAGAGACAACATCAAAACTAGCCATATTAAAATACAAAAATTCAAATTTAAACTATTTAATTTGTTTATCAAATCAACATTGTTTTTAACATTCATGTTAGAAATGTTTGCCTACCCAAAGGAGTAAGAATTTTTACAAGCCTTTTAGATAAATTATACGTAACTGAGCCTACTGAACTAATGATTGGTCTGATAGGGTTATTTATTTTATGTGTCTTGACTAAACCATACCTATAAGGTAGGGAGGCGCATTGTGGTGTAAACTGTTTAATTAAATGGTCCAAGCCCTTCAAAATGGATTTAATTTGGTTATTAAAAATGGGAGTTCACTGTCAGTGTGGAGGGTCAGACCTCAGTTTTGTATAGTATCAGTATCATTTAGCAATGTCATTATTTTACTTACATAGTCACTTTTATTCATTATTACCACTGCATTAGATTTATCTGCTTTTGTCACTTTCGCTGTTTCGTCTTCTTTAATTTTCTTAAAAGCCTGGAGAAGGCTTACTCATAGCACCATACACAATACCTTTACAAATTTTGATATCATCAGGGCATAGGTTTTTATTTAATTTTTCTAAATAACAACAGGATTTTGAAATGTCAGCACAGTCCAGGTTACTATTAAATACACCAAAGCTTAACCCATATCCCAAAGCCGCTGTCGTAGCACTATCCACTGGTTTGTCTGATAAATTAATCATGAAGTCCACGTTGGCATGCTTAGTCCAGTCGCTTTCAGCAATAAGATTCTTCAGCTTGACTTCAGCTTCCTTTTGAGACGGTTGCAACACTTTCTCAATTTTCTGTAGCAATAATCCTGCATCTGATTCTTCCAATCGACAGGAACCGTCTGATTAAGGCCATACCGTCTGCTTCTAAGTGTATGAAACGCATCATCTACTTCCACTTTTGTGATGTCGATGTGTTTCTGAAGTATGATGCATTGAATTTTGCCCCAAAAAGTTATATGGTTTAGGTATGTGGATGATATTTTCTGTATTTGGCCAGTTCACAAAAATCTCCAGGAATTCCTTTATAATCTCAATAATTTAGTCACTTCTATAAAATTTACTGTAGAAGAAGAAATAAATTGTCATTTGAATTTTTTTTATGTAACTGTCCATAGAAATGATAGAAATTTCATCTTTTCTGTCTTTCGAAAATCAACTAACATTGCCTCTTTTGTTCATTATTACTCCAATCACCATCAAAATGTTAAATTCTCTGTTTTTTCTGGGATGTTCCTAAGGGCTTTACGTGTCTGTAGCCTGCAGTTTATTCACGCTGAAATTAAAACTATTTATGATATTGCATTGAAAACTTAAATACCCAAGGACTTTTGTAGATGTGGCATGGAAAAGAGCTAGAAAAACATTTTATTCAACAAATGATAAACTTAAATTTAGTAAGCATAACATTCTAAAATTACTCTATGATGAAAGGTTTTTAAATATTCCTAGAATTTTAAAGCTTTTTAACATAAATGTTGTTTACAGTAACGAACGAACTGTAAGGTCTGTAAGGTCTGTAAGGTCAGGCTGCATATATGAAATTCCTTGCAAAAAGTGTGATAAAGTCTATTACGGACAGACCGGTAAATCTCTTTCACAACGTCTCAAAACAGCACCAATATTCTGTGAGAACTGGGCAAATAGCGAATGCATTATTCGTACATATGAGAGATTTAGATTATCCTAATTAATGGAGTCAAGCAAGAGCCTTAATCCCATGTAATGACACAGTTGAAAAGGAATATCACTGAATCTTGTTTTCATCAAGTCAAATAATAGAAATGTTCTAAATTTAAGTCTTGATTTGTTTATTTAAACTTGATGCTTTCATAATGAAAAAAGTTGTAGATAAATATAAGCAACAAAATTAATATATCCAGTTTTTACATGTTTTGGACTGTAAAGATACTTTGTAATTTCGGTTAGGGTCAAATCTGTTTAGGTTTGTGACTGTGTGATATCCGATAGTCCTGGATTATCTCTTTTAATTTTTACCCTTTTGACAATTAACCATCTAGTATTCTTGATCTTGTTGTGTACCTGAGACCTTTCTCTCCAATTGTATTTCATTAGCTCCTTGACAATGTCTTAGTAAAGACGAAAGCGCTTGGATTTCTGACTATCATTTTCCTGTGGTATTCGCTTACATACATATATACGCAGTAGTAGTTGTTGTTGTTATTATTGTTTTTGTTGTTGTAGCAAATTTTGTTATTTTACTCATATTGTCGGTGGAAGGGGGACGGTGGTAGGTGTCCACTCTCCCCCTTCAATCTGCCACTGCCCACATCCTCGTTGCTGTTCCTTTTGCTACGTTTCTGAGCTGTAATTGATGCTGGATTAACCGCCGCTTGGTCTCTGAGCGTAAGATTTTTATAGCTTAAGGTCAACGACAAGGAAATGGAATTTCCAGGCAGCTAACCGCTGAGAGCAGAATATTTCAATGATAATTTGAAGGATGCGTAGAATTATTACTATTATTTTTCACTTATTTTTCTCAAAATATTAATTTATTTTCGTATTGTGCACATTCGATCTGATAAAATTTAAATATCTAAATATGGGTAGCTTACGTTTGGTGTATTTTCATTAAATATAAGTGCTACTATTGTCTTATAGTCTTCTGAGGATTTACTGATGGTGGTATAAGTAAAATCATGTGTTAAGAAAACCGTACGTTTTGACATGGTAAATGATGTGCTGATGTGACCGATTATGTTTGTTCATCTAGCGTACGTCCAATGCCTCTCTCTCTCTCTCTCTCTCTCTCTCTCTCTCTCTCTCTCTCTGGAATCACGATAAACACTGATAAACAAGTATATATTTCTGGATATCGCGATAGATGAAATAACTGAAATTTCTTTATAGTCTACGCACTCAGGAATTCAATATTTTCATGTAAGAGGACGCAATGACTGCGAAGGTAATGTTATTCGAAAGCTAAATTCCCTGATGAGTTAGAATAAAATAAAAGAAAATAGTTCATATATTTGGAAGAGTCAGTTAGTTGTCTTTTATTGTCTTTAATTAGGCGCATGGTAAATATGCTGATATAATTTAGTAAATGTATATCTATCTACTACAATAAAAAATACATTCAGCATATTTACCATGCGCCTAATTAAAGACAAGAAAAGACTACTAACTGACTCTTCCAAATATATGAACTATTTTTTTTACTTTATTCTAACTTATCAGTAAATTTAGCTTTCGAATAACATTACCTTCGCAGTCATTGCGTCCTCTTACATGAAAATATTGAATTCCTGAGTGCGTAGACTATAAAGAAATTTCAGTTATTTCAATCTATCGCGATATCCAGAAATATATACTTGTTTATCAGTGTTTATCGTGATTCCAGAGAGAGAGAGAGAGAGAGAGGAAGAGGAAAAGTCACTGGAATTTTTCTCACGTCCGTAAGAGGCAAAAGAAGAAGAAAAAACAGACTCAATAATTTAATGAGTGAAAAGGTTTGAGAGAAGTTTCCTTCGCAGAAATGAAGAGTGACTTGTGACGTGAATGGAAAAAAAGAAACAAGAAAATTGCATAAATGGCAATTGTCTACCGCATTTGAAGAACAAGAAGGACAGAGCACTTGGAAATGAGAGATAAAGAAGGTATACAAGTAACAAAGGAAATGAGATGAGGTGACTCGACATTTTTCGCTATTTCCATTTATTGCAACTTCATCCATTTGATTTTAAAATTCTGATTATTTTATTTGCCTTTAGAGAAGAAGCCTAGCAGTTTTCATTACTTAATTCAATAACTTGTAACAATTCTTGCCTAATAATATCGGATAATTGATTTAAACACAAATTATGGTTAATTATCTTCCAAAGGTAACGCATAAGATTTCCCGCAGTAATATTCAATACGGCTTCCCAAGTTAGTTTGAATCTTTAAAGTTTCATGTTTATTATGCATATGTTAATCAGGTTTATTAA
>NC_087201.1:153730970-153738470 GCF_015104395.2 Macrobrachium nipponense | reverse complement strand
ATTTGATGAGTTTTACTTTTAATACCTTTGTTATTTACTACCCTCCTCATTTCTTATCTTCGGGTTTATTTTCGTTCATTTGATTCTTTTATTTTCTCTAAAGTATATCCCAGGTTCCAGGGTCTTGCATTTGTTGGTCAGTACTTTTAACTCTATGAATGGCGTAGGAGCACATCAGAAAAATATAATGACGGAATATAAATGACATTCCTTTCCCGTCAATTTATTGGTAAAGAGAGGTGGGAATATCAGACGAGAATAATTAAGAATGCAAGGATATTCAAGTGTCATTATTTACTAGATTCTCAGACTCCTCTCTTATCAGTTTTCTTCCACATATTCTTGTTTGATTAAACATTCTTACACAAATCATCTTCAGTCACAAACTGCGCAGCAGGGATCAATCTTAGTTTAGTATCGTGATTCCCAGAGGGTTATGGGTCAAGAGTTATTAGACGCATTGATAATGAATACTTCTCATCGTTGGTGACGGATTAGGAATAATTAATGAAGGAAATCGGGATTCTAGAAATGTTCTAAAATAGAAAGAAGTTTTATCCTTTACTGAACCTCACCTTTTGCTTCTGACATTGGAGAAAAACATAACTGATATACAATTAACTAGACAATGAGAATTTAGAAAAAAATCTGGGGGGAATAAAAACAACGAAGCAAGAGGCAGTTTTTTTTATATCATTCAGAAAGCTTCATGAAATTCATGAAGCTTTCTGAAGTAAAATATGTTTTGCATTACCTCTGTTTCAACAGATGCATCAGATATACAAAAAAACACCAAGCTTTGCTTTCAGGTGCATATGAGCATTCGCATATGCTTGAACGCAGTGCACCAGCACTCTTCCCGAATTATAGGTGCTTTTAAACTAACGAATATACAATTGGATGCAAATCAGGCATAAAGGAGAAAGTAAGTGGCACTTTATGAATACTACGGTAACTGTTCAGAGAGCTGAAACAGATTTTTGGAAATGTAAGTTGGCTGCTCATGATCGATAAGGGTTCTCTTCAAAGATATTAAATCATCTGATACAAAATAATTAAATATTTTATAAACTGACCTTAACAGTTTTCATGTGACTGAATTTGCGGCGGTTACGGTGTATAATTAAAGAATGTCTGGTTTTTAATCTTTTATGTTCCCGGTAAATAATTGCACTTCAATATCTTTGCATTCCTAATTATCCTCACATGATTTTTCCACATCTCTTTACCAATGTATGGCCTGGAAATAAGTTTAATTTATGTTTCATCATTATATTATTCATAAAGAGTTAATAGTGAATGTAAGATATACAAACTATAAGTGTCATTCAACTTCCTAAATTAATTTTCTGTAAAATATTTCACATTATCATCGTTTCAATTTTCTGTAAGACTGTTCTTGATAATTATGCAGTACCCTAAAATGTCAGTTAAAAAATAAAGTGCCCTTATTAATTTCTGAAAACGACAAAATAAAGTCTTTGGTGTCTCTACATTAAACAGCTCTCTCTCTCTCTCTCTCTCTCTCTCTCTCTCTCTCTCTCTCTCTTCTCTCATTTTGTGCTATTGTATTCATAGTAAATACAGATTTCCGACATCTTTCGTTGACATCAAGGGCCCATAAAAAGACTATTCTCTTCATAATGACACCATTACAGCTGCTGTTTTCTTTCTCCCTGATTGTTACATTTACAAAGAGTTACAAAGATTAGGATGTCTCAAACACCTGTTAGTCCATTCGAGGAGACATCGTGTGCTCACTTATCTCTAGGAGCCCGTCCATATTCCAAAGGGTTCAAGTCTCATTCGCATCATTCCTGTCCCTATGCTCGTGTAGGCACATGCCTCAAATGCGCTTGTAACAAATAACCTTTTGTGGAATAGGATATCATCGCATATGAAACTTTACTTATAAAATCAATCTCTCTCTCTCTCTCTCTCTCTCTCTCTCTCTCTCTCTCTCTCTCTCTCTCTCTCTCTCTCTCTCTCTCTCTCTCTCTGACCATGGAAAATCCACGAGCTCCCATGCACGAACGCATATCGTGCACATGTGTTAAGTTCAAAGCCCGACGAAGATCACCAACTTTTCAAACAGGATATCTAGGAATCCTTTGGACTCGAACCTCTGCTCTTCTTGTGGGACGAGAGAAGACGAGGACTTAGCGAGGTTCATTGCCCCAATGCATTCCGAGAGCATAGGAGCCTCAAATTCATGGAAGCTAACATATCTTGACCTTCCTCCTTCCTCCTCCCTCACGTCCCGTTTCTGAATATCTAAATATAAATATATATATATATATATATTTATATATATATATATATATATATATATATATATATATATATATATATTTATATTTATATATATATATATATATATATATATATATAATATATATATATATATGTATATATATATATATATATATATATATATCATATCAATATATAATATATATATATATATATATATATATATATATATATATATATATATATATATATATATATCGATTTATAACTACAGCCAAGCGATTGGCATCGAATGCAGGTCAAGGTACTAGGTGTAACACAAAGGATTCATAGTAATTGTTTGTATATCCTACCACATATACTGAATAACCTTTTAATTTCAAGAGGTAGAATGAGACAATTGAGAATAAGTTTGTAAGATTATTTAGATATCCTAGAGTATTTAGATATACTGGAAGAATATTGAAGACAGGTCTGAAGTTCAGCTGGTCAGTGGTAGAAACTATCATAGTTTACACATAATGCAGCAATTTGATTTTTTCTATTAGGCCATTTATTTGAGGAAGTAAAGCTGTAATCGGATATACTCTTTGGTACTGTATGGTGAAGTTAAGTCTATAGAGGCAGATGGTGGGCAAGTAGTGTTTGTCCTATTGCATAATATATCACTGAAAGGGAAGTTTGGCTTTACATATTTTGAGAATTAATGTGCACAGAGTATATGAAAGACTACAGGGGAGGGTTGGTAGTAATACGGCCTACAAGTCCATTAAAGTAACTACACAGGTAAAGCGCTGGTAGTACATGAAGAGTTGTAGACATGAGTGCGAACAGCAAACCAATATTTTCTGGTTAAGGTTGATTTATACAAAGTTGCTTATTTCCTTGTGATAGTGCCTCAGTGGCTTGGTTGGTATGGTCTTTCCCTGCCACCTCGGTAGCCACGAGTTCTATTTTCGGGCATTCCATTGAGGGGTCAGTGTGTATTTCTGTTGATAGAAGTTCACTCTCGACGTGGTTCGGAAGTCGTGCAATGCCGTTGGTCCCGTTGCTGAATATCCGCTGGTTCCATGCAACGTAAAAATATATACAAACAAACCATTTCCTTGTGATAGCATTTGAGAAAAGGCAGAATATTAGGAATACTAAAATGGCGTTTCTCAATGCCTCAATCTGTTGTAGAGCGATGTCATAGCTTCACTAGGCTTAATAATAGCGGGGCAAAAAGTTATCAGCTATGAGATATTAAGATTGGACTGAATACGTAAACACGAAACTTGATTGCAAAGTGGTTTTAGTACGTAAACATTTAATACTGCCTCAGAAGTTTACCGTACTTTCTAATTCAAAACTAACTGTATCCATGTAACTGTAACCATGGGGATTTTAGTTATATTGAGAAATAACTTTCTAAATCATGATTAGCATAACGGCAGAAGGAAAATTCACGTTCGATTACATAAGCTGGTGAACGGATGGCTGTTTGTAAATATGGATCTTAGATAAAGGGACCTTTATTGGCAGAGTGATGTAAGGAGTCTGGAAGGGACAGGTAGTATCTGTGCAAGTATGTAGAAAAAAAAAAAGTTTACGTAAAAGAGTATGGGGTGGTAGTATTACTCGCTGGCCGTGCACATAACATGCAGACAGTACTGAAGTAGTGTAGGGGAAATAGAAGTAGTTTATGTTGATATTGACGAGTAAATGAAATGGGTGAACATAGAGTGAGGAAAGAGTTGATAAATTTAAGTGAAGCAGAGGCGGTAGACAGAGTTCAGCAAAAGTTCGAAAGCGAAGGAGCCCAAAAGAGCAAAATTGTAGTGCGAAGGGATTGATGAGCAGGTGTTCTTAAGAATTTTGCATAGCAAGAACTTTTGTAGGAAAGATTCGGCTGTTAAGAAATGTAAGACATCACTGCTTGGTTTCAATGGTTAGCATAGTTAAAAATAAAAGGATCAGAATATTTTTATTGGGTTTGATCTCAAGGAAAGAATACAGGTCTCTAGGTTGATAAACATGGTATCTAAATTACATGTCTCAGTCTTAGGATGAAGAAGAAGAACTCGGCATTTGAAAAAAAAAATGCCTCATGAGACCGAAGAACTGTTGGACCGGAGAAGTCTAAACGAGGAAGTTCGACAGTTATTGGTAAATGATAGTTCCATCTAGGTATATGAATCAGATATATAGGGTGACTGTCAGTATCCTTTGCGCTAGGGAAAAATGGCTTAGTAAAGAAAATATATTTAAAGGTCACTGTACAAACTAAAGTCTTGTCAAACAGGTTTTCTGTTTAATAGTTTAAAAAGAAATTGCCTTTGGCCTTCGGATCTTCAAATTGGCGGTATATTAGAAAAGGACTTGTGATTGTATAGTTCTATCTAGTAAAATTAATATAATATTTCTTTTTACTTTCAGGCGGCGGAATCTACAATAGAGTTGCAAAGAAGACAAGAACTTTGTGCTTTACTGACGAAGAATTCTCTCAAAGGAACATGGTATTCGGATTCTGTTTTATAATGCTTCTTTTGCACATCTTATTCCAGTTTGAAATCTTCATAGTTTCTCCTTGTTTTAAGCAATTGTTTTGCTCTTATCCAGATGGTTAGTGGTAAATTTATTGTTCTTTTTGTTTGATTTTTAAAAGAGTTATATTAAACATTTTTCCTTCCTTTGAATTCGAATAGTAAGTAGTTTTCAACTATTCAAATACTTTATTCAAATACTGAATTTCCCAGGGAAACCTTTCTTGAACTGTGGTGTCATGCCTCTTTGACCTGATCATTCTGTCGGAATCCCTTGTGTCTGGGTGTAAGTCTGACAGCCTTTAATTCTGAATCTTTTCAGTCATTATGTGTCAATGGGTAATCTATGGGTCTGGGGAACTGCCATATCGCACTAGAACTCATAATCTGATCATTTGGAGGAAAAACAACATATTTAATCGTGCAGCGTTATGTCTCTAAGAAGCTGTACCAGTGTAGAAAACCCTCACTCTCCTTCAGAGCACTTAATGTAAGTTCCTCAAATTATGTTAACGTGTATTATGCGGTCAGTTGAGTTAAGTTTAAGTTTTATCTGATAACCGTCTTTTACGAACTGCTTGAAGATGCAATCATTGAGTAAAGTCGAATTTACGAAGCATACGTAAAATAAATTCGGCAATTTTCCTTGCAATTTCTCTTAATTAACGTCAAAAGTCCATTTCATTTCAAAGAAGGAAACTTCCCTTAACCATCCTTTCTTTTATCAAAGTTTGGAAATTATTTTTTAACTCTTAAAGACGTGAGAAAAATTCCAGTGACTTTTTCCTTCAAGTTAGTTCGGTGTCTTTTGAATTCACGACACCTACCTGATACCCTCCATTAAATGCAATTTGAAAACTTCAATTAAGGTGGCATAATATCTCTTATTTTATGTAATCTGTGTATAATCTATGAATACATATCCAATGACTATAAAACATAGTCTGTATACTTATTATGGCCCTAATCATAGACAAGAAAGAACAGCTAACGGAATCATGCAAATATGTAGGGTTTTTAATTTTATTTATATGTTTATCTGTTTATTTTTTTTTACTATAAAGTTAATCTCTGAATTCCTGAATGCGTAGACTATAAAGATATTTTATTTATTTCAGCAATCACGAAGCCGGAAATGTACATACCTATGTTTCAATGCTTGCATTCATCAACGTCCATTATCATGATGCCAGAGAGAGAGAGAGAGAGAGAGAGAGAGAGAGAGAGAGAGAGAGAGAGAGAGAGAGAGAGAAGTATAGTTAATGCTCTAGATTTCAGATACCGAATGTGTCTTCTGTCAATATGTGAAAGTATAGTCGTCAAGGTATTTTGTGTGCGATTCTGGGTGGCGCACGCTATTGCTTGTGGGTATATGAATAGAACAGCTTTCACGTTCAACTCTTAAATTCAGGATATTTCTAATAGTTTTGGCTGTTTACAGATACGTTGATATCAAAAATTTGAAATGCATATGGTGCCTCGTCACTCTCAGGGATTTTCGATCTTACGTTAGCAATGATAATTTGCATAATTTTATGTCTTCACCAAATATGATAGGAGTTCACAACAGCTCATGAATGAAAATATGTTTAAATAATAAATTAATCTACAAATAAGGAAAAAAATTAATTGAACTAGATATCAAGTTTGAGCACACAGTGAACTATCCCAAGCCACCATCTAAATAAAATGGAATATCTGCTGTATTATTTACTGCCATGTAAGTAAATCCCAGAGGATTTATTCTGTATGGGAAAATGATTATATATTATTAGATTTTCAAGATTCCAAACAAAGTTTGCCGACGTAATTCCTCTCTCTCTCTCTCTCTCTCTCTCTCTCTCTCTCTCTCTCTCTCTCTCTCTCTTTTCTGTGGCAATGCGCCAAAACCGACCAATTTCACAGGAATTTTTTTTCGAGGCTTCCTTCTCTAAAATAAGAAAACTTGTAAAAGGCGTCTTAATCACTTTCCTCTTCACTGAGAATCTTCGGGAGTTGTTTAAGACTTCCTGTTTGGAACTCGGGTCTTACTCCAGAAGCCAGGCAGGAGATGCGCAGCATCCCAGAAGGCATTCCAAGAGGATCTGGGTCATCGATGACTTTTCTCTTCGGCGTAGACTTATGGTGCCTCGCTGATGCTCTGTATGTTTATTAGAATAACGGCAGATTTGTTTTCATCATGTTTCATCGAACGTGGTTACATATAATTCATTAAGGATTTATTATTTATAGCTGCGCTAAAAGTAAGGTATTAATTTGAATGCTACTTTCTTTACTAATTCGCTCACTCATTTGCTGACCGCTATTATCAAATGATGTTATATCGATGGAACATTAACTTATCGTAGTCTTGCTTGTAAAAAGTAAATACGTCAAAATTCGGTCAAAGTATGTATATTTCTTACACCGATTTAATGTTGTTATATTTATCATTTATTAACAAACGTTGGTAAGATACAACTTACCCTCGCAATAGAAACAAAAAATTAGTGCAATACCAGTCATAGTCAGAGTGATATAAAATTGCGTATTATTCCTATACTTTACCATGCAATAGTTACCTATACAAAAATAGATAATAGTCTATATCATTGGAGAGATAATTAAAGTTGATATAGCATGATACAAAAAACATTTATTTTTATCGAGTTTTCGCGGCCACGCACGGAATTTTAGTTTACAGTGGATTTCAGCTCATTTTCATCTTGACCCCCTTTTTGGA
>NC_087201.1:153718470-153725970 GCF_015104395.2 Macrobrachium nipponense | reverse complement strand
GTGTAAAGACTACAAGGTACTTAAACACAGTGTGCTACAAGTTTTACCAGATGACCCCAGAGTACTACAATGAGAGATTCAGAAATTTAAGAAAAGATGAGAAGGGAACCTTCTTAGATTATGCTTACAAAGTGAGAAGGTGTTTCAAACGTTGGGTAGAAGCTGCTAAAGTTAAAACTTTTGATGAGTTAGAAGAGTTACTTGTTCTTGAACAGTATCTTAAGGGAATTCCTGAACATATAAGAGCCTATTTAAGAGAGAGAGAAGTGTAGAAACTTGACAAAGCCGCTACACTTAGTGAAGATTACAATATAATCAGTAGCAAACGTAATTACAATGTCAAGTACCAGAGTCAACAACGCCCAGGTTTTAAGTCTTATCCAAATAACAGGAACAAATTTAATGGGAAACCTTCAAGTGATACTACTAAGAGTACACAGGAAAATACAGCTCAGCAAATTAACCCTTAAACGCCGGAGCGGTAAATAAAAAAATGACTCCCGTATGCCGGAGGGGTTTGAGAGTGAGCGCGTAAGCGGAAAAACATTTTTTTCAAAAAATCACAGCGCGCTTAGTTTTCAAGATTAAGAGTTCATTTTTGGCTCCTTTTTTTGTCATTGCTTGAAGTTTAGTATGCAACCATCGGAAATGAAAAAATTATCATTATCATATATAAATAATGCGATATATGATAGCGCAAAAACGAAATTTCATATATAATTGTATTCAAATCGCGCTGTGCGCAAAACGGTTGAAGGTAACAAGTTACTTTTTTTTTCGTTGTAATGTGCACTAAATTGCAATCATTTTGATATATAACACATTGTGAAACGATAAAAGCCACACAGAGAAAATATTATCACAAAATAATGCATGAATTCGTAACGCGCTTACATAAACACATATTTTTTTTAAAAATTCACCATAAATCTAAATATTGTCCTAGAGACTTCCAATATGTTTCAGAATGAAGACAAATGATTGAATATTACTATACCGTAAGAATATTAGCTTACAAATGCAGTTTTCGACCATATCTGACGAGCTAAAGTTGACCGAATGTCGAATTTTTTATATATATATTTTTTTATATTGCAATTATTTTTCGGAAATAAGAAAAGCTACAACTTTCAAAATATTTTTCGTTTTATTCTACATGAAATTGCGCACATTTTCATATATAAAACTCTATGAAATGCCTAATATGAAACGGAGCAAATATTCCGAGAATGGGACTTACGCATTTCGGAGATTTGTGGCGGAGAATCCGCGCGCGGAGGGGGAAGGAAAGTTTTTTTAAAAAAATTTTTTTTTAAAATTCACCATAAATTTAAATATTGTGCTAGAGACTTCGAATTTGTTTCACGATGAAGATAAATGACTGAATATTACTAGACTGTAAGAGTTTTATCTTACAATTGCGTTTTTCGACCATTTCGCGGTAGAGTCAAATTTTGACCGAACGTGGTTTTTTTTTCTATTTATCGTGATTTATATGCAAATATTTTTCGAAAATGAGATAGCTACAACCTTCAACTATTTATTGTTGTATTATACATGAAATTGTGCGCACATTTTCATATAAAAACGTTATGTAACGGCTAATTTAAAATGGTGCAAAACATTACATTACCACAATCGCACGTATGATTTTTTCGGAAGAGTTACGCGCAAGGACGTAAAGAAAATGAAAATTTTTTTTTTCATAAATTCACCATAAATCGAAATATTGTGTAGAGACTTCCAATTTGTTGCAAAATGAAGGTAAATGCTTGAATATTACTAGAATATAGCGTTTTAGCTTACAATTGCGTTCCTTCGACCATTTCGGTAGAGCAAAATTGACCCGAAGGTTGAAAATTTGTCACTATCATTTTTTATATGAAAATATTTCAAAATTGATAAAAGCTACAACCAGGGTTGTTTTTGTTGTATTGTGCATGAAATTGCGCACATTTTCATATATAAAACTTTATGTAACGGCTAATTTAAAATGGTGCAAACATTACCACAATCGCATGTATGATTATTTTCGGAAGAGTTACCGCGCGGACGTAAGGAAAAAGTTTTTTCATAAATTCACCATAAATCGAAAGATTTGTGCTAGAGACTTCCAATTAGTTGCAAAATTAAGTTAAATGATTGAATATTACTAAAATATAAGAGTTTTAGCTTACAATTGCGTTTTTCGACCATTTCGGTAGAGTCAAAGTTGACGAAGGTTGAAATTTTGGCACTTATCGTTATTTATATGAAAATATCTTAAAACTGATAAAAGCTACAATCATGAGTATTTTTTTTGTTGTATTCTACATAAAAATGCGCACATTTTCATATATAATAATACTCTATGTAACGGCTAATTTAAAATGGTACAAAAATTATGTCAAAGTGACGAAATAATTTCAGAGATGTGTCACAGATACTTTTTAGTGCGGCAAGAAAGAAATTCGCGCTTGCGCGCCTGCGTAACGATTGTAAACAAAACACACCTTGATCCGTGAACTCCCAGCATCCCCCAAGGCGCGTGATTCAAGAGTTTTCGGCTGGTAGGCCTAAAAGTATTTTTCCGCGAATTTTTAAAAACTTTGTATGTCGACGTAAAAACGTTCCAGTCGGCAACTGAGAGACAAAAATGTCGACGTAAATAAGTCCAGTCGGCGTTTAAGGGTTAATGTGAAATCCGCATCCGAGTTTGTTCAAGACAGTTACAGAAACCTAATGTTGTCTGTTTCAAGTGTGGAAGAGTAGGACACTACAGTCAAGAGTGGTTACCGGAATCAACAGCAGTCAAAACCAGTTAGTCAAGTTGTGAAACAAAACCTACGAAGAGCAGTGTGGGAAAGAATCAGACTCCAGAGAAGAATGAAACTAAACAAGCTGAATGTTTAGCAACCAGTGGAAATGTTACCTCAAGCAGTGAGTGGTTAAGCAGTGTGGAGGCTTTTAAGCCATATATCTATGAGGGTATGCTGTCAACTCAAGAAGGTAGTATGCAGGTACTCTCATAGGAGATTCAGTTATTTTGAAGGGTATAGGAGGAGAGGAAGTAACTCCTATATGCCGCTTACACCTGTCATGTGAATTGGTGACAGGGAATGTTGATTTTGCTGTAAAGGACTCACTAGCTGTGGAAGGTATACATGTTCTGTTGGGGAATGAAGTTGATGGGTGTGCCATTTATTCCTTGTCCTGTAGTGACAGACCAAACCATTGAGGATTAGTCCTACAGAAGAGTGGAGAAGAATAACCCCACCTGTTTTCCTAGTTGTGTAACTACCAGAAGTATGAAGAGGACTACGACTGTAAGTGAAGAAACTGAGGATTTACACACCCAAGAAGGATCAAGTGAAGGATCTTTGTGCTTAGAAGAATATTCCAGGGAAGTGAAGTTTCCATAGTGCTGACCAAGAAGAGATTTCCCAGAAGATGAAGAAGACGACGACGAAGAAGAAGAACCTGGTGTTCCTGAAGAGACTCCGAGTAGTCAAAGTGTTGCTGAAGACAGTAGTGAAACTACAGTAGCTGAGTTAGCAGATATTGAGAATTCAACCCTTGAAGTTGGTCAAGTGACAAGAGAGAAGCTGATGGACTTGCAGAAGAAGGATGCATCGTTAACTGATTTGTTCTTCAGAGTTGTTGCATCGAGAAGAGATGCAACAAACTCCTACCTGTTACTATCTGAAGGAAGGTTTGCTGATGAGGAAGTATAGACCTACAGATATACCAGGAGATGCTGTATGGGGCGAATATCATCAAATTTTGATTCCATATCCGTTGAGAAAGCAAGTGGTTGCAGTAGCTCATGAGTCTGGACATATGGGAATCAGGAAGACTGTGGAGAAGATCATGAAATATTTTTTTCTGGCCTGGACTTCACAGAGATGTTAGCAGGTTTTGTCGTGAGTGTCATACCTGCCAGATAGCTGGAAAACCGAATGAAAACCATCAAGAAAAGCCCCCTACAACCTATAGAAGTTAGAGGAGAACCCTTTAGCAAAGTGATCAAGATATGGTTGGACAGTGCCGAAGACAAAGAGGAAATGAGTATTTGTTGACATTAATGTGTCCCAGTGACAAGGTATCCAGAAGCAATCCCTGTTAGAAACATATCTGCCAAGATAGTTGCTGAAAAACTTGTGGAGTTTTTCTCAAAGTTTGGTATACCAGAAATAGTACAAAGTGACAGAGGAACAAACTTACTTCAAAGTTATTCCAGGATGTGATGAATTTGTTAGGAGTGAAACAACAGTTATCCACTGCCTATCATCCAGAAACTCAAGGTGCCTTGGAAAGGTTCCACCAGACATTGAAAAGTATGCTGACAAAGTATTGTTCTGAGTCAGGAAGAGAATGGGATGTTGGTTTACCATTAATGTTGTTTGAAGTTAGGAGTGCTTACCAAAGAAAGCTATGGGATGTTCACCCCTATGAGATGATTTTGGAAGAGAAGTTAGAGGACCGTTGAAGATTCTTGCAGAAAATTGGGAAGAAAATCAAGAAAGCCAAGGAGAGTATGTGAAGAACTTAAGGAAAAGGTTGAAAGAGATTAGAAAATTCTCTTTAGAAAACTTGAAAATTAGTCAAGAGAAAATGAAAAGGAGATTTGATGCTAAGACTAAGCTAAGAAGTTTTAGTGTTGGTCAACAAGTGTTAGTGTCAAGAGATTTCCCCTCACTAATAAATTTCAAGGTCCTTACAAGATAATTCAGAAGTTAAGTGATAGAACTTATGTGATTGTACACCAGAAAGAAGAAGAAAACAAAGGAAAATACATGTGAACCTCTTGAAACCTTATTTCTCAGAAACTAAAACTGAAACTGTGTCAGTAACCCAGACAACTTTATCTACAGAAGACGATGATGGCTACGAATTAGGAGCTGCAAGCAAGATGAATAATTCTTCAATTTTGGAAAATTTGGAGGATAAACTGAAACATCTGAGTGTTGAACAAGGTGAAGACTTAAGTGACGTAATTAGAAGTTTTCCAGAAATTTTTTCAGATGTGCCTAGACGTACTGATCTGACCAAGCATGAAATCAAGATTCAAGAAGATGGAAAACCTTTCAAGCAAAGAGCCTATCGCTTAATTCAATCACGTATCATCGAGATGTTTTGAAGAAGGAAGTTGAATATTTGCTGCAACATGGATAGCAGACCCAGTTCAAGTCACTTCAGTTCTCCATGTGTGTTGGTGAAGAAACCAGATGGTGGCATTTAGGATGTGTACTGATTATAGGAAGCTGAATTCTATCAGTGTGGCTGAATAATATCCTTTGCCTCTTATATTTGATCAGTTACTTGATAATATTGGGCAGGCCAAGTTTGTTTCCAGATAGACTTGTTGAAAGGATATTATCAAATTCCCTTAGATGAGAATGCGAAGCTGCTGTCAGCTTTATTACTCCTTTTGGACTATATCAGTATACTGTTCTGCCGTTTGGTCTGATGAATGCACCCGCAACATTTCAACGAGTGATGGATCAACTGTTAGGATCAATAGAAGGAGTAGGTGTATACCTAGATGACATCGTGATTTACTCTACAACGTGGAAGAACATCTGAAGATTCTGAAGAAAGTTTTCAAGAAACTACAAGAAGCAGGATAACAGTCAACCTAGAGAAGAGTGAGTTTGGAAAGGCAACTGTACAGTATCTTGGTTTGAAGTTGGGAAAGGCCTTCTTGCGCCAGTAAAATGCTAATGTAGAAGGTATCCGTAAGGCTACCCCACCTACTACCAGGAAACAGCTACAGAGATTTTTAGGCATGGCGGTTTCTATCGTCGTTTTTGCCCAAATTTCTCAGCCGTAGTAGCTCCCTTGACAGACTTGACTAGTCCCAAAGCTAAGTTTATTTGGACTCCAGAGTGTCAAGAATCCTTTGAGAAGGTAAAAGCCATTTTAACTTCAAGACCAGTACTTCAAGCTCCAGACTTCGACAAGAAATTTGTGATACAAGTTGATGCGTCAGACTGTGGTGTTGGAGCTGTTCTACTTCAAGAAGATGAAAATAATATCTACCATCCTGTATTGCTGCTTCATGTCTACAAAATTGAAAAAACATCAGAAAGTATATTCGACAATTGAGAAGGAAACCTTTAGCCTTAATCACCGCATGAAAAAATTTGAAGTGTATGTGAATAGACCTAGGAATGAAGAAATTGTAGTGTTTTTCTGATCACAATCCACTGTCATTTATCCAGAAAATGAAAAACCATAATCAAAGACTGACCAGGTGGTCTTTGTGCCTTGCAACAGTATAACTAAGAGTGCAGCACATAAGTGGCAAAAACAATGTAGTTGCTGATTATTTATCTCGTTGCGAATCGTTGGATTCAACACCGTGATAAAAATCTTCTGGGGGAGGTATATTATATATTGCTACTTTCAAAATGCATGTTTTCTCCTCTTTGAAATGTCTTGTAGATTGTGTAACATTTTTTCAGATTCCTAGATAGCTTAGAATAGGATGTTTTAAAATGTGTGTTCAGATTTCGCATTAACGTCATGTAAAAAAATATATATCTAACGTAAAGAGAGAGATCCTTGGTCTTTTCCAAAGCTGCAAATGTTTAACTTTTATGTCAGCACTTTGAAATTAGAGTCTGCGAGATCCGTTTGCGTCCCTGCTCTGTCAGCGCGTTTGATAATGAGCTCGACTCTTTTTACGTGGTCATCAAAAACATGTCAATCTTAATTATCGTTACCCTCCGTTTCAATCGGGTACGTATCTGTTGAGCAGTCTTGTCTTGTACGCGTATATCTTTGTCAAGTCCCATGTGGATGTTGCACATTGTGGGTGTAAGATTGCGTCAGATTTCAGAACTTTCGAGAAGCTTTCGTGCCTAGAACGTTTTGAGACATCTGCTCTGTCACTTCCATAAAGGAAGAGATTTTCATTCGATCTTAAGACCTCGAGGCAGTTAGATCTCCCTCTCTCTCTCTCACATCGACATCGAGATTAAATTAACGTAACGTAAATTTGGTCACTCATATTGTGAGAATTGTATACTTTGATATTTCTTAGAATTTATTTAGTTTATTTATTTTTTCTTTTGTGGAATCTGAACAAACATTTCGTAACGGCGCCTTGTTTTTTTTGTGAAAGTGTATTTACAAGAGAAGAAAAGAAGTTGGTATACCAAAAAAGGTAAAGTGTGTTAATTTTTATTAGTTGCAACTAATAATTGTTTTTTAGGAAACAAAAGTGAATAACTAATAATGGATAGGGAGTGGTTTAATTAATAATTAGAGGAACTGTTGTCTGTTACGAAGGTTGGTAAAAACTGTTGGTTAGTGTTTTTTGAATGAAAAAGATTTACACTTTTTTTACACATTGCTGATATTTTTTTGTGTTTGTGTCTGTTCCATTGTTTGTGCACTTATTCATTTTCTTATTGAAGTGTGTCTTTTTGTTTTATATTTCATTTGCATTCACAATTTAATTGACTTAGTTATTTTCATTGCTTTATCATTGCACATTTAATTAAATTTAACACT
>NC_087201.1:153698470-153713470 GCF_015104395.2 Macrobrachium nipponense | reverse complement strand
CCAGTATCACAGAAACAAATAACTTGACATATGCAGGAGCAAGATTAGTAGCAGAACTGATGGGAATTCGAACACCAACACCACCAGCACAACCAACCCAACAGAAACCAAAACAGCACCTCCTTGGAAAAGGCGCCTGGAAAAGCAAATCATGGTGATGAGATCTGACTTGAGTAAACTGAAAGAGATGGCAGAAAAAAGGCTAAGAAGCAAGAAAACAAGGGAGGAACTCAACGAGAAATACAAAGTACAAGAGAGGGGACTAAAACGACACAATAGAAGATGTAAAACAGAGGCTTAAGGCCAAAGCACATAAGATCCAACGGTACATGAACAGGAATAAGGGATACCAACAGAACAAACTATTCGGAACCAACCAGAAAAGACTATACAGCCAACTAAGAGGGGAAGACAACCACCCAGAAATTCCTGAAGCCGAACCAAGTAAGAGACTCTGGGAAAACATATGGAGCAATCCGGTATCACACAACAAACATGCAACATGGCTCCAGGAAGTCAAGGAAGAAGAAACAGGGAGAATAAAACAACAAGATTCACAGACATCACGACAGACATCAGCAGACACCAACTAAAGAAAATGCCAAACTGGAAAGCCCCAGGTCCCGATGAAGTCCATGGATACTGGCTCAAAAACTTCAAGGCCCTACACCCACGAATAGCAGAACAACTCCAGCATTGTATCTCAAATCACCAAGCACCAAATGGATGACCACAGGAAGAACATCCTTAGTACAAAAAGACAAGAGGTAAGGGAAATATAGCCAGTAACTACAGGCCTACACCTGCCTACCAATAATGTGGAAGTTACTAACAGGTATCATCAGTGAAAGGCTATACAAACTACCTAGAGGAGACAAACACCATCCCCCACCAACAGAAAGGCTGCAGAAGGAAGTGTAGGGGCACAAAAGACCAGCTCCTGATAGACAAACTGGTAATGAAGAAACAGTAGGAGAAGGAAAAACCAACCTAAGCATGGCATGGATAGACTATAAGAAAGCCTTCAAACATGATACCACACACATGGCTAATAGAATGCCTGAAAATATATGGGGCAGAGGAAAATACCATCAGCTTCCTCAAAAATACAATGCGCAACTGGAATACAATACTTACAAGCTCTGGAATAAGACTAGCAGAGGTTAATATCAGGAGAGGGATCTTCCAGGGCGACTCACTGTCCCCACTACTCTTCGTAGTAGCCATGATTCCCATGACAAAAGTACTACAGAAGATGGATGCCGGTACCAACTCAAGAAAAGAGGCAACAGAATCAACCATCTGATGTTCATGGACGACATCAAGCTGTATGGTAAGAGCATCAAGGAAATAGATACCCTAATCCAGACTGTAAGGATTGTATCTGGGGACATCAGGATGGAGTTTGGAATAGAAAAAATGCGCCTTAGTCAACATACAAAAAGGCAAAGTAACGAGAACTGAAGGATAAAGCTACCAGATGGGAGCAATCAAACACATAGATGAGACAGGATACAATACCTGGGAATAATGGAAGGAGGAGATATAAAACACCAAGAGATGAAGGACACGATCAGGAAAGAATATATGCAGAGACTCAAGGCGATACTCAAGTCAAAACTCACGGCGGAAATATGATAAAAGCCATAAACACATGGGCAGTGCCAGTAATCAGATACAGCGCAGGAATAGTGGAATGGACGAAGGCAGAACTCCGCAGCATAGATCAGAAAACCAGGAAAACATATGACAATACACAAAGCACTACACCCAAGAGCAAATACGGACAGACTATACATAACACGAAAGGAAGGAGGGAGAGGACTACTCAATATAGAGGACTGCGTCAACATCGAAAACAGAGCACTGGGGCAATATCTGAAAACCAGTGAAGACGAGTGCTAAAGAGTGCATGGGAAGAAGGACTAATAAAAGCAGACGAAGACCCAGAAATATACAGAGACAGGAGAAAGACAGAAAGAACAAGAGACTGGCACAACAAACCAATGCACGGACAAATACATGAGACAGACTAAAGAACTAGCCAGCGATGATAATTGGCAATGGCTTACAGAGGGGAGAGCTAAAGAAGGAAACTGAAGGAATGATATCAGCGGCCACAAGATCAGGCCCTAAGAACCAGATATGTTCAAAGTACGATAGACGGAAATAACATCTCTCCCATATGTAGGAAGTGCAATACGAAAAGTGAAACCATAAACCACATAGGAAGTGAATGCCCGGCACTTGCACAGAACCAGTACAAAAAGAGGCATGATTCAGTAGCAAAGCCCTCCCGTCCCGGGACGCCTTGTCGGGCCGTCGCCGCCCGTCCGGGACGCCTGGCGGGCCGTCGCCCGCCCGTTCCCGGGACGGGCCTGGCGGGCCGTCGCCCGCCCGTCCCGGGACGCCTGCGGGCCGTCGCCCGCCCGTCCCGTTGGGACGCCTGGCGGGCCATCGCCCCGCCCGTCCCGGGACGCCTGGCGGGCCGTCGCCCCGCCCGTCCCGGGACGCCTGGCGGACCGTCACCCGCCCGTCCCGGGACCCGACTGGCTGGCCCGTCGCCGCCCGCCCGTCCCGGGACGCCTGGCGGGCCGTCGCCCCGGCGCCGTCCCGGGACGCCAGGCGGGCCGTCGCCCGCCCGTCCGGGACGCCAGCCCCCCAGGGCTCGCCCGCCCGTCCCGGGACCCGTGGCGGGCCTCGCCCGCCCGTTACCCTTCCCGGGACCCGTCCCGGACGTGGCGGGCTTTGCCCGCCCTCCCTATAGAGAGTAACACCTCTGCTTAACCTTAGAACCAGAATATGCCACTGAATCCTTTCAATTTTCCAGGGCCTTCTCTCAATCTCTGCTTCTTCTCTTTGCATGCCAGAATCTTCTCTGAATCCTCTCCTTCTTATCCTTGCACTCCACAAATCTTTTCTGAAGTCTCTGCTTCTTCTTCTGACGCTCCCTGAATCTTCTCTTAATCCTCTGCTTCTCCTGGCACTCCACCAATCTTTTCTCAATGTTTCCCTTCTCCGGCCCCTCCCCCAATCTTCTCTCTATCCTCTGCTTCCAATCTTGCCACTCCACCAATCCTTTCATTTTCCTTTCCCTTTCACCAATCAATAAAACTCTTACAAAACGTTTTATACTTATTTCCAGATAACTTTCATTTCCTTCAACCATTAACAAACCAAACTTATTACATATAAACATCAAACCTTCTATATAATACACTTCAAAACTTTCATCAAATACAAACCTTTACTTTTCTCAATCATAAAATCAAGTATTGCACTTCACTCTTAAAATCCATTCCAAACTAAAATCAATTCTAACACATGCATTTATCAAACAAGTCCTTTCAATTCCAGTTAAACTCCAATTATTATCTAAATAACAAAATTTGCTAAAAAAATTCATTGTGTAAATGAAAATCGTACTTTCTAGATAAACTTTATTGATTTCAATAAAAAAAAAAAAAACTTTCCATACAACAAACATCCTCCTCAAATTTTTCACATCTGATCCCTCTTCACAAGGCCAGCTTAGACTTGGTCGCTCCATTCCTTGAACATGGACAGCTGCTCCTTCATTTTCCACTTCTCTTTCTCCACGCATCTCTAATTCCCAGGCAACTTCTTCAACTGGCAAACCAATTTCTCCTTCGCTCCTCGCACCTCTCCAACCTCATCTTCCAACTGGTCGTTCCGTTCGCCCTGAACACCGCTCTTCCTATCCAGCCACTTGAAGCCATGATTTCCTTCCTCTACAAGGCACCTCAGCTCCTTTCCCTTCAGTTTTGCAACCTCAACTTCACAATGGAGTCCACACCTTTCCTTCCTAAGGTCTTCCACTTTCTTCTGCAGGAGCTCGAACCTGACCTCGGCGTCTTTCCTGTCCGATTAGCGCTTTTCGGTCGCGTCTTTTCGTTCCTGGACGAGCCTCGCCATCCGCGCCGCTTCTTCGCTCTATATCTGCAGGTCCTTCTCCTTCTGTCGTAGCAGTTTCTCTTGCCTCTCAACCTGCCAGTTTGCCTCTGGCAATTGCACTGTCGGTTCCCTTATCCTCTCACATAGGGCATCTTTGTGTAATCCATCAACTGCTCATTTTCTTCTGTGTCTTGACAATCTTGTCTTCCAGCTGCTGTTTTTCCATCTTCACTTGATCCTTCTCCTTCACAAACAACGTCTCACCTTCGAATAAGTGGGCCCTTTCTTGCCAGGCCTGTTCTTGCAACACCTCCTCAGTTATCTGCATCACACGAGTGCTTTCTTCCTTTCGCCCGCCGCCTGAATCTCTTCATTGTAGTCAAGCCTCTGTTGCAGCTCAAAAATTATCCTGTCCAAGTTCACCTGCTGCTCTCTCTGGTACTGGATGGTGTCTCGCAAGGCCGAAATTCTCTCCTTCAATTCCATTTCCTTGGGCTCTTCACCTCCATCATCAGGAATTACGAGGACCTCACCAGTCAATAGGCAGCCTATAAACAACATCACTATCCTTGCGTCACACTTCTCTCCGTATTTCAAACAACATCTACACAACAACGTCACACAACAGCTGCTGCCAAGGCCAGGTAAGGCCACATTTTCTTCAAACTGGAATACCCACTTCATATACTCTCCTCTATATCTCTCGCTTTTTCCTTGATTTTCAATATTTTACAAGAGATATTTCGATTTATCGAAATATAGCAAGAAAACATTCTGAAAGATTTTTAATCATGCCTTGTATGTTTTATATATTTCTGCAATTTTCTCTCTCTCTCTCTCTCTCTCTCTCTCTCTCTCTCTCTCTCTCTCTCTCTCTCTCTCTCTCTCTCTCTCTCTCGGGATCTTTTTGCAGTAAAGTATCTTTTTTTGTCTGGTCTCTTATCGTCTTAACTATTAAAATATATTTAGGGATTTTCCTTTATTTACCTTTTAGTCTACAAGAACAACAATACTAACTACAGGCGGGCAATTGGAACTGAGCAAAAAATGGCCATTTTTTTAAGCTACGTTTTATTTTTATTGAATTTAACAAAATAACTAAAAGATATCATTCTAAATGAATTAGCCGAGACATCAAGAGAAATAATATATATTATATATAATAATCAACTTCTCAACCATAATGATTTTCAAACACTATAGGTAAGTTTTTAAGATTTTTAAATTTATATCATATGGATACAAAGAAAAGGTAAAACGAAATTTAATTATACTCAATTTTGTCCTATATAAAAGTGAAAATCAGATATAAAGGAGTACAATTTTATTAGAGCATAACCTGATTCCTAAATTGAAATCCAATATAGAAATAAAGTAGAAAATCCAAACAACCCTATTTCTATATAAGGCGACGCATTTGGTGTGAATGCATCCTTAGAACACAAATGTAATTAATACTGTTTAATACGGATCATAATGACAACAACTAAATACTGTGCCTCTCAATTGATGTGTAACGAAGAAACTGTTGCAATTTAAAAACAATTACAGAATCAATAATGTCGTCAAATAATAAATACAACAATGAAAACGACATGACTTGTAAGGTTAAGAAAATGAATTGCAGAAGCGTGCTTGATAAAGAAAAAAAATATCTGCGTAAAACACGTTCCAGGGAAATCAAATACATAACCCACACTTCTGTAACATCATATAAACTGTAGATTCCATACCTGATCGTCTGTGTGAGGTCACAGATGCAGATGGAGGTTGGACATCCTACTCATTGTATATTATCATACTAATAATAATGATGAAATATTGACACTAGCTCACGTGTTTTTAGTTATGTTCCTTTTACTTGATTACCAGTTAATGCAAATGTTTTGGAAGACCATGCATATTTCAAAGGTTTAAAGTGAAAAGTTAAATTTATAGTATCTCAAAATTAAATGAAAAAAAAGTTATATTGGTTCAAAGTTATCTGCCAGATTGTCGGAAAAATGTGATGTTTTTTTTAGTTTAACATTTAGTCAACAAAATGAAATAAGCCTTAAAATTTTGAATATAGAAGGCTTTGTAAATATCACTACTTTTATTTTGTTATTTTGAAATAAAGGGAATTACAAAACGCGCTTCATTCCAAGAAAAGAAGGAAAACAGATTAAGGTAATAAAGTTGAGACAGAATAAGAGCACAGCAGTTAAGAAACTAAGCCTGGAATATTAAAAGGGGGTCCAAAAGGTAGAAGAAATAAGCCCTGATAGAATTAGTGGAGCTAAAAGCTGCAGTCTACGAATGGCCATATACTAGGCAACTTAATTCGCCAATGTAAAGGTAGAAGCTAGTGGTTCCTTAACCCTCCCTAAGACAGGAAATGGTCAGGGAACGGCAAGGACCACGGCAGTTGACTTCACAGGAGAGAAAAGTTAAATTCCTACAATAACATATTAACTCTTTTACACATTAGAATTAGCTATAACTACATCGGCACTAGAAAACTTCTTTGGTTCTTGAAACACAGAAATTGAGTTAAGTTATTTTCTATTACAATGCATCTTGAAAACAAGGATGAAAATATCCTTACGAAAAAAAATATAGTAAAATTGATAATAACTGATATTTTGCAACTGATCTGGTGCTAGGAAGAAAATAAGAACACGAGGCTTCTTCACACCATAATCTAGAAAAGAAAACTTAATAAGTTATCTCTCTCTGTCTTTCTCTCTACTTATCGTTGTCTTGTTATATTCCGTGGTTCTGTCCTTTCTCTTTTCCACCAAATATGAACCTGTTATATTGGTGAAAGTATCCTAATATTTCATGTTGTTTTAGTTACTAACATTTAGTAAATAAAGAAAATTATATATAGCCGTAATATTTTAGTGTTATTGCTCATATCGCCCGCCTTCTTTATGGAGGTTGGCCCAATCATGAATTGTATAAGTATATGTATCTGTGTGTATGGTTGCTACCTCAATAAAGTAAGTGAACTGAAAATTTTGCTAATTTGCTGATAGAGATGTTCTTATATATATATAATATATATATATATTATATATATATATACTATATATATATATTTATATATATATATATATATGAATAACTTGATCACGAAGTATATAAAACGTGATGCTATGTATAAATAAAGGTTTTTTTGCCACGAAGGAAAAATGAAAAAGCGAGATAGCCGAGTACTTTCGGTCCTATTCGGACCCTTTGCTCAGTAAAGGGTCCGAATAGGACCGAAAAGTACTCGGCTATCTCGCTTTTTCATTTTTTCCTTCGTGGCAAAAAAACCTTATATAGTGAGTTCTATATATATAATATATAATATATATTATATATATAAATTAATTATACAGTATATATACTATATATATATATATTTATATTATAATATATATATATATATAATATATAATAAAATAATATATAACTATATATAAGATATTATTATATATATATATATATTTATATTATAATACATATATATATATATATATATATATATATATATATATTTATATATATATATAAAATATATATAATATATATAATATATATATATATAAGAACATCTCTATACATCTCTATCAGCAAATTAGCAAATTTTCAGTTCACTTACCTTATTGAGGTATATATATATATATAATATATATATATATATATATATATATATATATATATATATATATGTGTGTGTGTGTGTGTGTGTGTGTGTGTGTATTATATATATATATATATATATAATATATATATATATATATATATATATATATATATATATATATATATATATATATATAAAGAGGTGGCTTGCTGCTTTACAGATCATCACTGTTAACACTGTTGGTGAAAGTTTTGTATCGATCTCGTGGACAGTCATGTCAGTATATAAGATTTAATGATCTATAGGAAATGCTATTTCATAAATACTGAGTTCCTAAGCACTTTTAGTCTCATATTTATTTCGCATATTTCCTTAAATGACATTTTACACTCAAACCCAGTTTCGTCAACAACAAAATGTTTACGACCACTCTCTTAATTAACGTTAATAGATTATGGATACTTTACTCTATGCTCAAGAAAAATACCTGCTGCCCACTCCTCCTTCCTTGGCCTGACGGCGCAACATCTATTTGGATGTTCCGTTAGTTACTTGTTCAACTGCTTCAGGACCTTTCACACTGTCGTACGTAAATGCGACACGATGTCGGACCAACATGCGACTAGCAGTGGACTATTATCTCTAATGTATGTACCTTTTCACACTATGTCGGTCCGGCACAGTGTTGCCAAAGTGCGGAGAAACGACCAAAAGTGCGGAGAAGATTCGAGGGGGAGTCATTGAATGCAGAGCTGAGGTCTGCACTCCTCACGTGTGCGGCGCTGTAGGTCCGCATATATATTTATGCTTTTAAAACTTTTTTTCATCAATGAAAAATGATTGAAATTATATGATATTTTTGAAAGTACTAATATTTTTGAAAAATTAACCATTTTCACTAGTCTCGAGTGTTCACGCGCCAATATCAAATACGATCATGCGATTGTCAATTAAGAACTGATTTTGACAACAGCATATGACGTAACCCAAACGTGATGTTTTAAAATGCATTCATTCTTTAGGTCCAGCAATCTTCAATTTGCGTTTGTAATTTCATATATATATATATATATATATATATATATATATATATATATATATATATATATATATATATATACATACATATAGTTTAGTAAAATTTAATTAATTTGTGAATTAATCTCAGGGTGAAGGCTGACTTACATTATTGTAAACTTAGTCATGTTTAATGAGTTTTTATTTTATTTATTTATTTACTTATTTATTTTGAGAAAACAACTGCAAATATGCATTAGGCAATTGCATTAGTTGAAGTGATTTAACTGATTATAACCGAATAAGTTTCGATATAAGTATGCTAGGAAGTGGAAATTAACACTACACATCCCGGTGCGGAGCTATAATTTCTCGGTGATGTGCGGACTTTGCGGTAACCCTGGTCTCACCCAAGAACCTACCTTAAGTGAATCAGCTATAGTACGCTATGCAGTTCGATGGTCTTGCAGCGGCCATCTTTAAAGCTTGATAATTAAACAGGTGCTTAGTGCGATTGCGTTTCTTTCTTTTTTTTCTTTATTTTAGTGTAAATACAGTGCGCAGGTTTTAACTGCCAAAATAGGGACAGAAATTCTTCCACAGAAAATGCAGAAACATTTCACAACCAAACAAAGCATTTATTTACCCATAATCTTGTCCTGTCGTCGGTTTTGTGTCATCAACGTAAGATTTAGTTAAGCCAAAGTTTTACCAGACCACTGAGCTGATTATCAGCTCTCCTAATGCTAGCCCGAAGGATTAAATGTTAATACGCGGCTAGTCGTTTTTTTTTTTATTCAGTAATACATCATCGTGTTGATGGCTCACGTACGGCATAAAGGCTTACATTTTTTTTCTTCGGTCACTGAGACGATAAGTAGGTAAAATGATAACTGAAGGTTACGACAAAATTCTAATTTCGACTGAAATGGAATGAGAGTGTTCTTACAAGAAGGTCAGTAAAATAAGATATATTTCGAATCAGTAGCATAGGCCTAGCATCATTGGTTCATGCTTCATTTTAGCGGTAAACGACATCAAAATTGATTTTTCATTTGACGAGCGTAGATATTACTTTGATATCATAATAGAATCTTTTTTTATTATATGGAATAGAGTTGGTATGATTAGAAAATATTGTGATTTGAAGATTTTTTCAGCATAGGTCTATGTGTAGTCTGGGTTATAAATAATGAGTTAATTCATAACTACTGAAAGCTCGTCGTTCGTTTGTTTGTTCTAAGCAGATTGTTCGATACAATCTCGTCTTTCGTTGGTTGTGTTGGTATATTTTATGAACACAAATCGACGAATCTGATTTATATCACAAGGGGCGAGCTTTCTCTGCCTGTGTAAACATTCAATTACATTATTGAGGAAATTGTTTGATATTTATCACAATAAGCCAACTATATAGGAAATGGTGAGTGTCAGTAATCAAGTACGGTCCATGCGCATGTGCCACATCTTCACCCCAGAGTGGAGAGTTGAGAGGAAACAGGCTACATCAGATGAATGTCTTGTTAGCTGTAGATATGCTTTCCCTGTCGATTTATCTTCTATTTACAGTACTTTAATGCGTCACATAAATGCAATGGTGACCTCGGTTTTTAAATTGCAATATTAATCTTGTATATGTCACATGATTCAAGGAAAAAACGGTTTTGCTTAGCAGGGAATAGGTCAGGTTTGCAGGTTACTATATGTAACACCGTCATGCGTTTTAAATGTTACCTTCAGGGTCTCTCAGGACGACTTAACCAAACCGTAGAAAGCGTTTTATATTCTATACGATGTAAAAAAAATAAATAAAAAATAAAATAAAATAAAAAAATACTTTTTGTTTAACAAATATTAGCTTAATGTATGTTTTTATCGAACCTTTGTCTCGTAGGTTGGTGATAGCAAAAAACTAGTTTTGTAGCTTAGGCTAGGATAATACCCTCATACCGCTCATTTGTGAGATGCTATATCACTGAAACCTTATTTCAGTACAACTTTATTTCGAATGAACGAAAATCATTTCTATATAGGAAATGTTATCGGATCATAATGCTGAGGAAAAATAGCCATTAAGGATGATAAGGACAAAGAAAAGAATCTTTTGGTTATGCAATCGCTAGGCTATACTTACTGATTAGTCAGCGATCTCAATTGTTTTGTTCTTTTTTGATTACAGTATTCCTGCAAATTAGTTCTCCTTTAACAATTAGGATAGAAAGAACTGACTCTGTTAGCAGTTTCTCTTGTTGATTTAAATAAAAGACGCTTTCTAATATTTGACATACGTAGGTACAGAAACAACGCAAAATTCATTAGTTCAGCTGCAACAGACCCCAGAATAATAATAATTCGAAATGTATTCCACAGTAATCATTAATTTCTTTGTAAAAGGTAATACTTTCATTGACGAAGTGCTGATAGAAATATTTTCATCAAAAATTGTTTTATAACTGCTTTAGGTTACCGGACATTTTACGACCATTTTTCATCAACAATGTTATGACATTTGCAATTAAGATACTTCTCTTATTTATATCATCTCCTCTTTACATAAGAGTCCTTATATATATATATATATATATTAATATATAATTATAATATATAATAATAATTATATAATATATATATAATATATTATATATAATATATGAATGTGTGTGTGTGTGTGTTGTGTGTGTGTATGTGTATGTCTATACACACATACACAGATATTAATTGGTTACATCAGTACATCAATTACCCTATAATAACGTGCGGTTTTTTCAAATCATAATTATAGCTACGATTATCACTTAATTCTCAGAAGACACAAGTAATATACACATTCAGTTACATGTTCTCAAAATTACTTACGGTAACCCCACTATTACCCACATTTAAGGGTTATCACATCGAGCTTACACTTAAAGAAAATGATTTAATAATTTGATATAAATGAATAGAGATAATGCCAGGCGTATCCTGAAATCATCAATTAAACATTCTACTTCTAGCTGCTAGCAGTTTTAGAAATTCCAATTCCTGGTCTCTGACCGTAGGCTATTTAAACCTTCCGCCCATATACTATGGACCAAGCGGCGGTTATATTCAGCGGTAATTCCAGCTCAGAAAGACAGCAAAAGGAGCAGAATTGAAGGTGTGTAGTTCTATTATTTTTACAGCGAGAGAATTTGAACTTGCGTATCATTTTTATTTCAGACTTAACTGCAAGGCGTGTTCTCGATTCTGTTGCGATGGAAGCCCTTCTTACCCCTGGGTGTGGAAGGTCATATCCAATAGTCCATTGAGGAGCAATCATAGGAAGATATAAGAAAGGATTCTGCGGCGAATTGTGGAAACTCCGGAGACATTCTTCGATAAAATTAAGGAGGTAGGAAACTAATTCTAGTACAATAACAATTTTCACGACTGTTGATTATCTAATACAACGTCAGCAGGGTATTTAGATGATGCAAATACCTAACTGATGATGTATGCAACTCGTCTGCCAAATTCAAGAGAGTTTGTTTGACATCCTAGAATTTGCCTGTCAAATTTTCTAAGAATTAGTTTCTCGTCGACGTTTAATTATTCCGGCTTAAAGTTGTATAATACTTTATCAAAAAATATATACTAATGTAAAAAAGAATAATGTCCAATAAAAGATACGAGGTTTGCATATATTGCAGGTAGGCATGAATAATATAATAGTAAGTTAAAAGATACTTTAGCACAGTATGATTTTTGAGATGCTGGAAAATCTCTGATGCAGCAGAAGCTTGGCTAGTTTAATTCACAAAAATAACCCGCCCCCACCCCATCCAAAGAGATGTTTTTTCAAGTCCCCCCAAAAAAGTTAAGGTATTTTATATTGGGTGTTTTGATTGGAGACTAAAAAAAAAAATCATGATAAAACTCCGTAGACATTCACCAAAAAATTTTCAAAACTGAATATTTTGAAGCAGTTTTCTCTTGCACTGAAGGAGAATTACGAAATGGATTCTTTCTTCACATTTCTTTCGTCATTCATTTCACTCATGTAATTGACATTTTATAATAATTCCTTCTTCCACAATCGTCTTTTTTGCCAACTGCTCATCCTTTCTCTGTACGGGACGTGGAATATTCTGGCACCCGTTCTAGTCTGGGAAAGGGAAGGTCAGGGAGAAGTGGCGGTTAATGTCAAATTTAGTGGATAGAAAATGAAGTTCCCTTCGTGTTTCTTGCTTTCGAAAGGTCTCTGTATTTTTTTTTTAACAAAATCGTATAAATTCTCGTCAGATTGTGACTGATGATATCTTTGCTGATGATTTTTTATTGGCTCTTTTCAGTACCTGTTTCTTTTATGAAAATGAAATCCGGAATATAATTGATAATCTTTAATTTCTTTATGCAATGGTCATAATTAAACGAAGAAATGTGTGCACGACGAAAACTCCCTTAAAAAGACCATTTTTTGTGTATTTTGAAAATAGCCACATAGCCCTTATTCTGAAGAATTTTCATCTATATTTTAGGAATAAGTCATAATAAAGAAAAATCAGTTGCTCTATTTATTTGCTGGCTCTCATCATCGATAAGATGTAGCAAGTTGTTGAATTCGATAGGAATATGTATCAGTTCTTCTGTGTGCTATTTATCTGCACATGAGCAATGAAGACGTACTTGCATTTCGATGCCCTTTGGTAATATGCCAAATATCATGGTACATAAATAAGCTTATGTTTTTTTTCAAATGTATTTTTCACTCCATCCTCCCCCTTTCTTTAGCTGACTGGAAATCCTGATTGCAGTACCCATTTTTCTATCAAAATATTTTCTTCTTTCACATAGACAATGATACACAATTTTGAGAAAGGTTGACAGCAGCGCATATACAGTTTTTGATATCCATGGAAAATTTTCATTAACGTTATGATTTATATTAGAGGAATATATTTTCACAATTCATTTGTAAAAATATCTCTCATTAACTGAAAGCATGTTTACATATTCTTTCTGAATACTCATCTCATTTTCATATAATTATGACTAATGTGAAATAAGTTTAACTGATAGGAGAGAGAGAGAGAGAGAGAGAGAGAGAGAGAGAGAGAGAGAGAGAGAGAGAGCTGCAGAAACTCTTGATAGTGAATGGACCGTTGAACTGCTTTCAGCCCGGTGGAATTATGTTAGTCTGTACACTGGCTCCAGATAAACAAGATTTTTTCTTTTCTAGACCAAAGAAAACAGACCCAGGCAAAGAGATCGGGTCCCCTTACGGGAGGGATAGAACTCTATAGAAGGAGAGATTGTGTCGTCAATGCATAGATAAATTGCCTTTGAATCAGCCGTTTCAGAGGAATGAAATGATAAAGCGCTCTCCTAAGAAAGCCATATTTTATTCCAATTTTTAAAAATTTCTATTTGTTGTGGATTTGACGGTGAAATATATCACATTCACATGACAAGTTACGGGAGCTTTCTCTCAGATATATACAGAAAATATTAAGAACTGGTTAGTATTTTCTTGATTCGAAAATCAAGACGGCTGAAATTATGATCCATTGGAATTTAAGCCTACTCGATTTTGCCTTGATAAGATCAGACATTACCTCTACTAAATGTGTGCAACATTGCACAACCAGGAGCCATCGGCAACGAATGCGTAGGAATTTGGATTATTAATCATGGAAAGGACAGGGGGTAGGCGGGAGATCTTCTACAGGAACAGAAACCATGGAAAGAATCAGGCAGGGGAGATACTGTTTTGGAAACAAGAAGACAGGTCATTTTGATTCGCAGGAAATATTTATATAGAGAAAGATCAGTTATAGAGCATTTGAAAAGTTTCAAAAAGGCAAGAAAAAAATCCAAAAGAATGACAAAGTCTTGGGAAACAAGGTTGACATTAATGATTGATTTTCCTTCATTCTTATGAAAATGACCTTAACAAATGAAGAATTTCTCGATGAGGAGATCCAAATAGGATTAATAAAATCACTTTGGACTGGAAATAACAGAACCTTTTCGTCAGTAAATCCCCTACGAAGCATTACACTAGGAAGGTAAGTGGCTGTAACAGCAGTAAAGTAAACTCCTGCCCAAGGAAAAGAGCCTCTTCATTTACTTCCCTTTTGGAATTCTAAAATGTCCGGGTAAAGGACTTCCAGAAGACATGAGGAAATCGAGAAGCTAGGAAGCCACTGTTGTAAGAATGAAGATTTTTCTGATTTAGATAATTTTTAATAGTTTGATAATCAAGATAATAGATTTATGCAGACTGTTTATCTCTGCAGCTTATTTTCAGAAACACATGGTACTTTGGCAGTATTTAGCAACCATTTATTTCTACTCAAGACATGTACTCCAAGTAATTTCTAGGTTCTCAAATGTCTTATCTAAATCTATATGGCTTTTTAGATAATGTAAATGTAATCCACTTTTCTTATCTACTTCCAATACCTACCCAATGCTGTATAATGGAATTA
>NC_087201.1:153692053-153697970 GCF_015104395.2 Macrobrachium nipponense | reverse complement strand
GTATAATGAAAATATACAATAATCTTTACATATTTACAAAACGGAAAGCATAGGGAAAACATACTTTTGCACATTTTATTTCAAAATGAGGTTTGTAGTAGGTATTATTACTATTATAAAAAGAAGTAGAAACGGTAATAGTACAAGCAGTAGTAGTATTACTACAAAGATTAGTTTTCTTTATGATAAGATAAGACTTCGACGTACCGTGAAACTGTTATAGATTATAATTTGCATGTTCAACATTTTTTTTTTCACACTACGTATCAGATTGTTTTTATAGATATATTCTACTACAATGTAAACTGATAGTACGATAAAGCAAACGTAATGCAACGAAGACTCGACTTTAAAATTAGATTAGACAAGATCTCTTGTTTTTCTGATGCTTCCAATTTCCGAAGTCCAGTAAGCAAAGAAACGCCTGTTCTATCTACACCCCAAACCTTGATCTTTCGCCCAGTAAAACAAACAGCTCTCAGCGAAGGAATACTTAATGGAAAAGGTTAATTAACTATCGCTTCCTTGAATAATCAAGCTTTTTGGACTCATGAAATGAGCATTATAAACTTCTTCTTTCCTCCTGTATCTGGAAGGCGGCAATGGGAGAAAAATTGCTTTCATATTTTAAGAAACTTCTTTCCGTTTTAATTAGAGGAAACTGAATTTCCGTCTTGAGCGAATCAAGTCAGGTGATACTAACGCTAATCACATTTAGGGAAGGGGAGAGAGAGAGAGAGAGAGAGAGAGAGAGAGAGAGAGAGAGAGAGAGAGATCAGAACTTCCTTATATGTGCTGTTATATCATAAAACGATTTAGAAAAAAAAGAAAGTTTAATTAGCAATTTATTGTTTCAATAAGATCAATTATTAGTTTTTGTTACTGAAGTCCAAAAAATTTCCATTTTACTAAACAAATTCTTTAAAAAGTCTTCTGTCAATTACTTCCTTTCCTTAAATCGATTGTTCGACTCCTTGTGCAACTTGTGACCATGTGCGCTGAAGAAACACATCGTTTTGAGGGAGACGGTTCCATTTCTGAATAAAGATTACTCAGTCATAAGAGTAAAGGAAACACTCTGACCTTTGACGATTCGTTCTCCGGATTTTACTGTCTATTCGGAATCGATATCCCCCCCCCCCCCCCACCCCCCCACACCCCCCCCCCCCCCACCCCCCCCCCCCACCCCCCCCGGCCATCGGTGAGATATGAGACGCTCTAAGACAATGATCGTTTCATTTCTTCTTTTCTTATGGCAGCATTTAGGTCATCACAGTCTCTCTTCTTCTTTTCATCCTTCGTGTTTGTTTCTCTGTCTCTCTCGAGCGTGAAGGACTCTTTTGTAGCTGCAATGATGAGTTGCCTGTCAAGGAATGAAAACACTCCCTGAATATCAGCCGAAGGTCCTTCGAATTCGGTTAACCTAAATGCGTGAGGTAGTTACGTTGTGCCAGTATGCATAGGGTCAGAATAACTTGCAGTATCAGTATTTCACGATCTCTCAGTTAAATGAAGTTATGCCTCTTTGATTATTCCTGGACGGAAAGAAATTTCGCGATGATCATGAAAATGCACTTCCGTGATTTTTATGGACTTACAGTTATCATAACTAGAATATACACAAAACTGTATATAAAATCCGCCGAAATTTCTTCGCCGCAATCGATTTTATAATGCTGTATGAGCCGTGGCCCTTGAAACTTTCAGTCATGTCCTGGTGGTGGCCTGTCCTACAGCGTTGCCAAATGCACGATTATGATTATCTATAACCTTAAATAAAATAAAAGTTACTGAGGGTAGAGGGCTGCAATTTGGTATGTTTGATGATTGGAGGGCGGATTATCAACATATCAATTTCCAGCCCTCTAGACTTGGTAGTTTTTTTTTAAGATCAGAGGGTTGACAGCACAAGTGGGGACTGACAGATAAAAGCCGTCACAATAGTTTTCTTTAGCGGAAAACTAAAAAAGAAAACTTTCAGTCACGTCCTGGTGGTGGCCTGTCTTACAGCGTTGCCAGACGCACGATTATGATTATCTATAACCTTGAATTAGATTAAAGTTACTGAGGCTAGAGGGCTGCAATTTGGTATGTTGGATGATTGGAGGGCGAATGATTAACATGTCAATATCCAGCCCTCTAAACTTGGTAGTTTTTTAAGATATGAAGGTTGACAGAACAAGTGCGGACTGGCAGATAAAAGCCGTCACAATAGTTTTCTTTTGCGGAAAGCTAAAAAAGAAATCCTTTACTAGATGACTCAAAGAAAGCATTTTATTAGGAACCTCTTACCCACATGACTCATCTTTAGCGCTTCCGAGAAACAAAGTCCTCCAGTTAATGACTTTCTGGAAACGAGATCTTAAAAGTGAAAGCTTCTCATCTCCATTGCATGAACAGGTCTTCCAATCCTGATTTCATAGCTTAAACATATACTATCAAGTTATGAATTAGGTTTTTATTGAACATTCAACTTTAAATCGCACATGGAATCTGTTTTTGGGCCGTTTAAAGCTTATCCATGTTCATAAATTGATATATATAGGCCAAACATCTGTTTTTCTATTCCATGTTGATCTGTACGCAGATTAACTGATGTATCTACATATACACATACATACATACATGAAGCACATAGATACATAAAAACTCACTTACGCTCGCGCGCGCACACACAGACACACGCACACACACTCACACACACACACATATATATGATATATAGATATATATATATATATATATATATATATATATATATATATATATATATATATATATATATATCTATATATATGACTGGTAAAAATGTTCTGTAACAACAGAATTCCATCTAATAAAAGGAGCCCATAAAAACACCAAAATGTAGAGAGAAAAGAGAATGGAATTTTTTTTTTATTTATATCATTTTTAATGGTTTGACAATCAGAATAATAGATTTATGCAGACTGTTTATCTCTGCAGCTTATTTTCAGAAACACATGGTACTTTGGCAGTATTTAGCAACCATTTATTTCTACTCAGACATGCCCTCCAGTAAGTCCCTAGGTTCTCAAAAGTCTTATCTAAATCTATATGGCTTTTTAGATAATGTAAATGTAATCCACTTTTCTTATCTACTTCGCTGTACTTCCAGTACCTTTTCTCTCTACATTTTGGTGTTTTTATGGGCTCCTTTTATTAGATCTATATATGTGTGTGTGTGTGTGTGCGCGCGCACGCGAGTGTAAGTGAGTGTTTATGCATCTATGTGCTTCATGTATGTATGCATGTGTATATGTAGATACATCAGTTCATCGAGAGAATGAGCGGCTCCGCGCTAAACCCCAAGAGAAATGACTAGAGTTCTTGGAAACTAGAGGGGAGAGGTCAGCGAAGATGATGTCTGTAATAATAAAATCTCTCCTTTATAGCATTAAAGCCCCCGAACATGGCCTCCCGAGGTCGAACAAGGGGGCCAAGTATCATCAGTGGTTTTTTATCGTTCCCCCACCCCCCTTTTTTTCCCTGGTTTTAAGAAGTAGTAAAACCCTATGAATAATGTCTAGATCGAAAGTTTCCTCAAGACAAATAAATATCTTATATTAATAAGTCAAATATTTTGTGTGTGGGGTGGCCAAAAATATTATCTTTACACTTTTGAAGAAGACATTAAGATACGCATAATTTATGCTAGAATAGAACGACTAAAAAATGGCTGTATAATTCACTCAAGACGAGTGAGTCCCGTAAGAGGGAATTGTTATGAGCCTTCGAAGAGCGAAAGCGAAATTAAGCAGGAGGGTGAAAGGCGAGGAAGTAAGGGAAAATAGACTTGAATATCCATTAATTGTGGGAGGGGACGCAGTGAGGTGAATATCTCAGTGTGTCTGTGTGTGTGTGTGTGTGTGTGTGTGTGTGCAAAGGTTCAGTGCACTACTCATGAGCCTATTGTGCGAGTGAAAGAAGCGGCTGATATTGTAGGAGTTTTTTTTACATAATAAAGTCAAAGTGTCAGCAATTAGAGCGTGAAATATCTGTGCCGACAGTATTCTCTCTCTCTCTCTCTCTCTCTCTCTCTCTCTCTCTCTCTCTACAGCCTTCCGTTTTACATTAAATTGCTAAACTTTGAAAAACTTTAAGCACATCTACGGATACGTAAGTACGTTGACGTCATGAATCTGAACAAATAATCTTGTACCAAAAAAAAAAAATCAATACAAATCTTATATCTAAAAACTATAAAGATATTTGCAAATATCTCTATGAGTATTAAAATACAACACCTATTTTTTTAAATTGAGTCTAATTTGAATTTATGTCTTACAAATGGAATTTTCTCAACGGCCTTATATATATATATATATCTCTATATATATATATATATATATATAATATATATATTGTGCTGTTACTATAAAAGCACCCTGTCTTTACAAAGGTTCATATAAAAATCGTGCAAAATAATGCTCTCTCTCTCTCTCTCTCTCTCTCTCTCTCTCTCTCTCTCTCCAAATATATTATGCTAAAGGTTACTGGATGGTATGATGACCATGTGTTCATTCGTCTTGCAGCAGACAAGATTAAACGTGTTTAAAGCTTTGTATTCATCTCATATATACGACTAACCTGGCAAAATATTGGTCATGAAAATTAAAAGAAACCTCGGTCAGTACTATTATCATTAGTAATCGAACGATGGTAATGTCAGCAGCAGTAAGGACGCTGAAATATTCATAACGATAGATTTAGATGTCACATATAAAAGCGGATTCCATTTTCATCGACATATCTTATATTCCCTATAGCGGCATATGAATCCCAAATATGCTGTTACATATATGTCTGGGAAACCCGTTTGGCAAATAAAAGTAATGAGTAGTTTGTTACATAATGGCGCAGGGTTTCTTCCATCACGAATACATCAATAGATGATGTCAGTTACATCTTCTCTCTCTCTCTCTTTCAAGTAAGAGGATTCTTCATCTCAAAACAAAGCAGCTCTGAAAAAAAAATTCTGGAGTCTAATTTGAGGGTTCTCCAAAATCGGAAATCAGTAAAGCCTATTGTATTTATTCATGACTCCTCGAGGCCTGACTCTGAGGTCGAGTGCCGTTGGAATGCTCTGCCAAGAGTCACTAATGGATTTTTCTTTTCCGTTTTTCATTGTTTCTTGCTCTTCGTATTCGTATGAGCTCCGAGGTGGATGAATTATCAATGACCAATTTCCCGAATAACAGAATATTCATAATTCATTATCATTTTTTGTTCCACAATGACTTCCATAACCGTTCATATTATTTTTAGGTGGCCAGAGAGTTCTACGTGGGTAAGTCAACGGCATCAAATAAATGAATTGAAACACGGAGGAAAACTAACCAAATATCTCTAATCATCTTGACGCAACGGGAAAGTGTAAGTGATATTAGTATCAAGTTCCTATCAAACAAGCCTTAGATCCCACCTTGCTTCTGTTTTTGTAACTTTTTTTTATCATTATTATCTTTGCTCCACTGTTTCCACTGTCACATCGGCACAGCATTAAACTTGACATTTTCTGTTACATGCGAGTGGTATAATTGTTTAGTTCTGAGTATTCATGACATTAATTATTGCTGTTCTCATGATTCATGGTAGTAATATTGCATAATTCCTTTTCCTCAGTAAACGTTCTTTTAAATTATTATATTCATCACGAGATCATGCACGAACACACAAGCATGTACTATATGCACCGTTTAAGTCACATGTTATGTAATGGCTTTGAAAGAAGAGGTTTGAGAAGGCAGTCAATTTATCAGTCTTTCTTTTTTTGTACTTTTTTTGCTTCTTTAGTCTGAATTTAGATATGTTGGACTTCGCTGCTTGGCTTTTTTTTTTTTAATTTATTCTATGACATTTTCTCCTATGGTGTTACAAAGAATATAATATCATTCTT
>NC_087201.1:153672053-153687053 GCF_015104395.2 Macrobrachium nipponense | reverse complement strand
CAATGAGCACAACCAATGATCACAATGACTTTATAACGAGATGAAAATAGCTTAGTATTCACCAAGAATATATCTTAACCCACTAAAACAATGTCAGTGATGTGGAAGAAAAATTAAAGTCTGATTGGTGGAGGTTTCCACTGGGCAGCTCAAAACAAAATTTATAGAACTGGCGCTTGATTGTGAGAATAGAAAAAGGTAGATTTTAACAAATAAGACAAGAAAGAATATAAACAAGTAAAAAATGCGCAGTCCAGTTTTCTGAACAGTTTATAATCAAGGCCACCGAAAATAGATCTATCTTTCGTCGGTCTTGGTATAATGCTGTATAATCCATGTCCGGTGAAACTTTAACCACGGCTCGATGGTAGCCTGTCCTATAGTGTTGCCAGACGCTCAATCATGGCTTAATTTAACCTTGAATAAAATAAAAACTACTGTGGCTAGAAGGCTGCAATTCGGTATGTTTGACGATTGGAGGGTGAATGATCAACGCGCCAATTTGCAGCCCTCTATACTCAGCAGTTTTTAAGGTGCGGACGGACAGACAAAACTATCTCAATAGTTTTCTCTTACAGAAAACTAAAAGGTAACATAGGTACACAGGCAAATATTTTCCAAGCAGCCCACTTTGAAAAGGGCGCTTTAACTGAACTGCCCGTCACACTATTGGAAACTCATGCAAAATGCATAAGAAGGAAAAGCACATCCTCAAGCAATTGAACTTACTTCCGTGACTGTGGAAGCCCAGGGAACAGGGAATATTGCAGTTACTTAATTTACATAAACACCGAAAGTAGCTATTCCCAGAAAAACCACTCACAAAGAGAGCTATTCAGAGAAGAAAATATACACCCTCATTCATATGTAAATACTTCGTCGTATTTAATTAAGTTAATGATGTGCATTTCATAATAGCGTCTGTTGATCGTCAATTTTAATTTACCCAACGAAAGGTAAACGGTTGAGGTATAAAGATAAAGAGCTTCAAAAATGGCAAGACAAAATCAATTTCTCAAGATCATTATAGAACGATTGTTCTCAGCTGATCATTCTTCCGAACATGAAAGATGATAACAGTTTTAATTCATTATAGAATATATCAAACTGGGATTAAAGGATATGTTAAATAACAATGCTTAATGAGAAGTTTTAATGTCCGTACTCTCATTTATGTGTAACTATCCCTAACGGGTTCCATTAATGTTCGCTACACTTTAGGCTGTTAAATATCGTAGACAAAAGTGATTTCATCAGGCAATTAGCATTAATGATTACATTTTTTTGGTTGCCTAATTAGTGGGATCAGATGATTTTGTTTGTGAATGTTCAGTTCATATAGATGTATGGTTACCATGGTTACGTATGATCCTTCTTTAATGTCTACTTTGCACAACTAAGAGGAAGGTCACCAACCACCAAATATCTCAGGACTAAACTCATGACCAGAACGACCAAGAACCCTTCAAGCAACTTGTGCAAATTCTAAAATAAATAAACTTTGAAATGACCAAGTAGCCATAAAAAGATGCCAGTCTCTCAGCTAACAACAATGCTCTCTCTCTCTCTCTCTCTCTCTCTCTCTCTCTCACTCTCTCTCTCTTTTGTATCCATACTGTCACTTTCGTACCTGGCATTCTCATATTACAGCGAGTGTTGCTGCTTAAAGGGCCTCTTTACCACTCGACACCGCCTTTCTTAACAGATATTTCCAAGTAACTCCGAAGTATTTTCTGTTTACAAGCACGAAACCTTTCCAGTCTTATGTTGCCTCAACCTTTTCACTAGTACTTATGTTTAGATACATTTTATATTTTGTGAAGAGTATTATTCAGGATGGAAATGCACACGAAAGCTCTACAATCCTTTTATATGATTGTAATGAACACTATCTCGCGTACAAACATATATATATATATATATATATATATATATATATATATATATATATCGTATATGTATATATTATATATAAAGGTATATGCCACGAGGGAAAATAAACTCCGTTGTTTATTTTCCCTCGTGGCATATACCTTTATTTATGGATTTATCACGTTCCTAACTTTCGTGATTCAGTTATACACACACACACACACACACACACACACACACACACATATATATATATATATGATATATATATATATATATATATATATATATTATTTTATGTATGTATGTATATGTGTACATGCATACATATGCACATAAATATATCGTACCAAAATTAGAAGTTCAATAAGAACTTTGCTCCAAATAATTATTTTAATAATTTTTTATAATAAACGCGATAATCGCCATTATATTTTGTGAAATAGATAATACAGATAATAAAAGAAATAAATTTTATTGTTACAAGCAAGAATAATAGAACATACACAATGCCTCATCATTTCTTCAAATAATATTCGGAAACTTTTCTCTGATTAAAACGAATCTAATATTGAAGAATTCAAAGCGTTTTGTGAATTAATGGCGCTTTCAGCCAGACTCTTTGTTTCCAAGCGATGATAAAAAGTGGATGGTGATTTTTTGTTTAATTTCTATTCAGAGATTCTTAAGAAATCTCTGGAGACCTTCCGACGTTTCCCTGATTCCAGACGTTTTTTTCATGGGTCGTTAGATCTCCCTGAGCTCCATAGTTTCATAAACATCCTTCATTAAGATTACGACAGGCCTTTTATCCATTGTGATGTCATTATCCAGTTCCATATTTTTACGAGGACGCTTTTCCCAGTCTATTGATGTTTTCTGAGGTGTATAAATGAAAAGAAAATTTAAGTCTTTTTAGTTTTCTGTAAAAGAACACCATTGAGATGGGTATTTGTCTGTCGGTCCGGACATTTTCTGTCCGTCCACAGAAAATAAAAATTCGTATGTTGATCATCCACCTCCATTCATCAGGCACAACAAATTGCAGCCCTCTAGCCTCAGTGGTCTTTATTTTTATCTAAGGTTAAATTTTGCCATAATCGTGCGTCTGGCAACGATATTGGACAGCCTACCATCGGACTATGGTCAAAGTTTTTTGGGCTGCGGCTCATACAGCATTATACCGAGACCACCAAATAATAGATCAAGGTGCCATTGATGTAGAGGTGATGCCTCGGGTGTTGTTAACAGATATGTGGCTGGAACGAGAGAGAGAGAGAGAGAGAGAGAGAGAGAGAGAGAGAGAGAGAGAGAGAGAGAGAGTATTAATATACTTACATGTCCAAGAATATTCTTCCACGAAATTTACATCAGCAAAGATTCGAAGTCCGGAGTAAACTTTCGATCAGAACTGATATAATAATCATCACCAAGAGCATCCTAAATAGCAGGCTCCATTGTAAATAAAAATAATGAGAGATGACCTGTTGGTAAATATAACCTCCGATTGTGCATCTATTCCACTTCATGCTCAGAAGAATCTTTGCTAAATCACTTCATTATTTTGCTGAACTGAAAATCTCATTACTCACCAGAGAACGTAGCTGTTATTGCTTTTCATTCATTAAACTAACTGGTGTTTGTAAAACTCGCGCAAATGAGTACAAAAATCATTTAATGGCATTCAGCAATTCTTAAATTTTAATTAATGTACTACATTGCAAGTATGAAGAATTTGCATCTTACCACACAAAGGGGTAAATTAGAAAAAAAAGATAACGTATAATGAGAGTGTACTTACACTAAGTATTGAGCCCGCGTCGTATATTTCGAACGTTGACCTCATTCCTACCTATTCTCTCATCGAAACAGCAACTTTATTTACCCTCAGAACTTTCCGTTAAGAATCCGTGATAATCTTCGTTTCAAAAATCGTGTATTTGGTTAATTAATCTTTCTGGCGTAAACAGAAAACATTTGTCCTCAGCGGAAATTTGGGCCGTTTACTGAGTGCTCAGGCAAACAAAATTCTGCAGTGCATTCGAGTGCTTATCTCTCTCTCTCTCTCTCTCTCTCTCTCTCTCTCTCTCTCTCTCTCTCTCTCTCTCTCTCTCTCTCTCTCTGGAAAAAAATCATTTTCCACACATCTAGAGCAAAGGAATTCTGGAATTACCGCATGATGTTATGTAAATATTCATGTAGCCTTAAGTATATATGAATAATTTTTCCAAAGTATAACTTTTTGTGCATAAGCCTGAGTGTACACGAGGACTCGCACTAAAACCTACTCATATATAATTATATATTTAACTTTGAAATTTTTCAGAGCAGAGAGAAAAAATGCTTTTGCCTGGATTTGTAGAGTTCTTTTTATTTTTCATTTTTTATTTCGTAATGGAAAGCATTTGAAGCTTAAATCATCATCGGTTGGTAAAAGTACTAATTGCTTTTAAACCTATAATTTATTTAAATTGTACCCATTCCCTCAAAATAAAAGCCTGTTGTCATTTTATGAATATGCAAATACGTCTTAGATTATAACAGCAATTTCTTGAACTAATTTTAGTGCGATTAAAGTGAAATTTCTCAAAATAAATCCATTTAAAGAGAGTACTCACATCGTATAAAGATGCAATGACCATTTTGCAAATAAATAGCAGCACTCAGGAGCGATATTCATAATAGAGTGTCGCTAGAAGTGAAGAGTAATTTGGATATTTTGGGGAAAGATAAGTGCTCTAATGAGCAACAAATGGTGCCACCAGACGTCATTCTAACAAATACATACTTGTTTACTTCATAAATTTTTTTACTTAATAAAATATTTTATTGAGCAAAAAAATCCAATACAGACATAACATAATCTAATATATTTATTGAATTCTCTTATATAAATCTTTATTTTAGATAAAACCAAACGTTTAATGATAGTTTATTTGGGAAATATGACCAAGGCTTGTCCACATTCGGAGACGTTGTTTGGAAACAAAGTTGCAACCTGTTTACAAACAGTTTCTTGGAAACTACTTGTAAACATTTTGCAAACACCTTGCAAACTGTTTGCAAGCAATGTTTCCAGTCCAGACCTCAGTGTTCGATAGGATGCCCGTTTTATCACTAAAATTACAATTTCAATCTCTCAATAAACAAAACAAAATTTTTATGGATTTCGCAAAAGTTTTTGCTTTTTGTTTCCTTATTCATAAAAGTCAATTTATTCTAATCCTCTTGGAGAGAAGTCGTCAGTTACACTGCAACTTTGACCAGTAACTGCCTCAAGCAATCTGATAATTAGCCTCCGTATTTCATATCCTTACGCCTAATCCTTTATGTTGGCGTTTCTTGATCATTCTAATATATATTTATGCCACTTGCCACCTAAATGGAACCATAATTAACCCTTTTCTTTATTTTCATTTTTTTATCCTCTTCTTCTACTTTTGGAATGTGCACTCGGTCTTCTCAAGTGTAATTAGGTACCAGAGCCTACAATAGTCAGTTAAAAGGGCTTCGGACTACCAGATTCAACTATACAGATTTCCCGAGAAACCGTAAGACTGTAAGCTTCTAACGCCTCCACCTCCAAACGAAAATAATAACAATAATATATATATATATATATATATATATATATATATATATATATATATATATATATATATATATATAAATGCTTAAATATTTAGGTAAATAGATAGATAGGTATGTAGCATCAATACTAAAGTGTGTATTGTTTAATTAACTTATGAAATCTAGTAGAAAAATACAACTCCTCAAGCAGAAAAAGCCATTACACGAAAGAAAAACTCAAGTTTTATGAATCTCAAAAATCATCATCGAAGACGATGCTAATTGTTATTTATCCCCTCGTGGCTTTGATGTCTTTTCTTTTATTTCTAACCCCTTCAAAAAATGCAATATGAAAAGCAGTTCACTTAAGAATATGAAAAATAATCAGCTCTGATTCGTCTGCAGTATAAACGTAGAGTAATTTGTGTAAAAGAAATAGAGTATTTTTTCTACACTACATAATGGATATTGATAACATCTTTTTCTTTATTTTAATGGAACTACAAAGCAGAAAAGATAGGATAATGACATATATAAATGAAGACTAACCTAAAAACATATACCAGCACTTACAGGTACAAAATACCATAATTTATGTAATTAAATTTACTAAAATACGTGCCCATAAGAAATTAAAAGAGATAGGATGTAGAGAGTAAGAGGATATAAACACGAAATAAACAAAAATTGATTCGCGCATAAATAAAAAAATAAATTCAACATAGAAATTTAAATATATATATATATATATATATATATATATATATATATATATATATAGTGTATGTATATATATATATATATATATATATATATATATATATATGACATCGTCTGCGTCAAAAGCCTTAAAATGTTTTCGTCGTTAACAGGGCGATAGTCTCTTCACAGGTAGAAATCATATCGCATGACGTCTCTTATTAGAAAGAAGAAGCAGACTCACCAAATTAGCAACCATTGATTTCTGGACAAAACTCAATATCTCATCATTTATCCATATATCCATCATTATTATATATATATTATATATATATATATATAATATATATATATATATATATATATTATATTATTATATGTTGCTACTTTCAAAACATCATCGAAGACGATGCTAATTGTTATTTATCCCCTCGTGGCTTTGATGTCTTTTCTTTTATTTTTAACCCCTCTTCAAAAAATGCAATATGAAAAGCAGTTCACTTAAGAATATGAAAAATAATCTGCTCTGATTCGTCTGCAGTATAAACGTAGAGTAATTTGTGTAAAAGAAATAGAGTATTTTTTCTCTACCACTACATAATGGATATTGATACATTTTTCTTTATTTTAATGGAACTACAAAGCAGAAAAGATAGGATAATGACATATTAATTAAATTGAAGACTAACCTAAAAACATATACCAGCACTTACAGGTACAAATACCATAATTTATGTAATTAAATTTACTAAAATACGTGCCCATAAGAAATTAAAAGAGATAGGATGTAGAGAGTAAGAGGATATAAAACACGAAATAAACAAAAATTGATTCGCGCATAATAAAAAAATAATTCAACATAGAAATTTAAATATATATATATATATATATATATATATATATATATATATATATATATATATATATATATATATATATATATATTATATATATATACATATATATATATATATATATATATATATATATATATATATATATATATATATATATATTTAAATTTCTATGTTGAATTTATTTTTTTATTTATGCGCGAATCAATTTGTGTTTTGTGTTTGTTTCATTTGAAGTGCATTTATCCATTTTCTTATTTAAGTGTGTCTTTTTATTTTATATTCTGTGAGATTGGTACTTTTTACAATTTTGGTATTTTCCCTATTTTTCTGTGTTTTCATTTGCATTCACAATTTAATTAACTTAGTTATTTTCATTACTTAATTGATGCCTATTGAATTGAATTCAACACTTATGAATTAATTTACATTTATTCAGAATTCTTTTCATGTTCAGAAGTCTTTTCTACAATACTGGTAAGTTGTTTAAGGGATCACTGTTGCCTTTAGAGTATTCAGTCGTTTAGTACCTGTGATGAGGGTTCAGGTGTCTGGCTGTTGTGAGGTAACAATTAATGAATGGTAAGTGTAGTAACCAGATACTTGGCACTTTGTCACAAGTATTAATGGTGCCCAGAGACCAGGGAAAACAGATTTCATTGTCACTCTAGTATATACTGGTGGTGGTAGGGATATATTTTGTTAGGAGAGTGACTATATAGTTTTTGTTTTGCATTTATTGTATTGAATTATAAGTTGATAATTTAGAGGAAAATGGCTCAGTTCAAGGTTCAGGAATTTTTAGCAGCCCCTTCCATCCAAGTGTTATCTGAAACCACTCTGATTAAGGCACAGTGGAGTGCTTTAGCAGTGGCATGTGGTGGTTATGTGTCTACTAGTATGGTAAAGGCACAAATAAGATATATTGCTATGGAATCATTGATAGACTCTGGTAGAATAACTGATGAAGATTAGTTAGAATTGGCTCAAGAGTTGTTGAATATAGCACGTGCTGATCTTATGAATAAGGAAGCAGAAAAGAAAGAGAAAAGTGAAGCAGAGTTAGAGCTTAGACGCATTGAAGCAAAAGAGAATTTGATTAAGCTAAAAATTCAAGCTGAAAGAGAAAGAGAAGACAGAGAAAAAAGAGGAAGAAGAGAAAGAGAAGAAGAAAAAGCAACATAAGAGGAAAAAGAAAGAATAAAAGAGGAAAGAGAAATTGCAAGACATGAAAGGGAGATGGAATTGATAAGAGCTAGGTCCACATTACCTGTAACAACGTCTAACCCTAACCAAGGTAATCAAGACCCTGTATTTGATGTAGTAATAGTACAGAAGTTAGTCCCTAAGTTTACTGAAGAAGCTTCAGATGAGTTTTTTGATCACTTTGAGAAAGTGGCTTCAGGTATGGGATGGCCAGAAGATAAATGGTCAGTTTTGCTACAAAGAGTCTTAATTGGAAAAGGGAGAAGTGCTTATCTAGCCTTAACAGCTAATCAGTGTAAAGACTACAAGGTACTTAAACACAGTGTGCTACAAGTTTACCAGATGATCCCAAAGTACTACAATGAAAGATTCAGAGATTTAAGAAAAGATGAGAAGGGAACATTCTCAGATTATGCGTACAAAGTGAGAAGGTGTTTTAAACGTTGGTTAGAAGCTGCTAAAGTTAAAACTGTTGATGAGTTAGAAGAATTACTTGTTCTTGAACAGTATTTTAAGGGAATTCCTGAACATATAAGAACCTATTTGAGAGAGAGAGAGGTGAAGGAACTTGACAAAGCTGCTACACTGAGAGAAGATTACAATCTAATTAGAAGAAAACATTATTACAATGTCATGTACCAGAGTCAACAACGCCCAGGTTTTAAGTGTTATCCAAATAATAGGAACAAATTTAATGGGAAACCTACAAGTGATACTGCCAAGAGTACACAAGGTAATACACCTCAGCAAACTAATGTGAAATCCTCATCCATTTTTTCAAGGCAGTTACAGAAACCTAATGTTTTCTGTTTCAGGTGTGAAAGAGTAGGACACTTGAAGGGCTTCCAAGTTCCACCATAGCCAGACACAGTGTTTGTCTGCAAGTAGAGGGGCATAGGTATGAGGCAGGGCATACGTGGGGCGAACTCTACTCACTGTTTCCTATCAATCAAAAGGCCACTCAGGGGGAATGACATGACTGGGAAATTTACAAAGCAAAAACTACTTCGTGGATTTAATTCACTAGGGGAATGTTACTGGTATCAATCACAGGGGAGTAATTACAGAACTGAGCCCAGATGGCAAAGGGGAATGAACCACTGCACAAGTTGCCTTGGAAAATGAAATGAAATACAGACAAAGGTAAAACAATTTCCTAGTTGAAATGGAATTTCCCGTACATTACCTTTAATGAGGATGAGGATGTTTTCTTCTCTAAGTCTGGACACTATGGACTTTAAAAATATACTTGGGCTTCCCAAAGCATGGAAAGCAGGTCCAGGAAGGGGGGGAGGGGTTCAACGGTGTCTTGTAAGGGGCCAGCGATCTGACCTAGGCTAGGTCCCTGCATGTTCTGAGGCTCCTCTCCTGGATCCAAGGCATTTTAAAGAGGTCGCTCTGTAGGGGGTAATTCCAAGCACCAATGGGAGAAGAGGATAGCTTTTCAAAAGAAGAAGGGAGAATGGAGAGAATGAGTTCTTTTCCAAGTGGAAGGGGCAACTTGTAAGAAATAGATACATTAAACTTGGGTTAAAGATTATTTCTTTCCTTGTTTCTAGCTAAATCTTGAACACCTCCCCATTCTAGAGGACATTTCAACCCTGGACGGGTTGGAATGGACAAGACAAGCTAGAAACAAGGACCAATTGCAATATAGATTACTGAGGCTTCCATTCTCCCTTGAGTGGACTTATGATGTAAGCAATATTCAAAATCTGCCAATTATAATATTCATGAAGTCTTACTCGACAGGCAGAGAATTAAGTAAAATGAAGTATGACTTGACTAAAGATTAACTTTCTATATCCAAATACAATTAAAATATGACGCCACATTGAGAATAACAATGAACAACAATAATTGGTTATATATTTAATTAGACCTACAGGTAAGTTACATCCTACATAATACTACTAACAAAGTTGTTCAGGGTAACACATCTTATCTGACTACCCTGATGGATCGATATGACCCGTTCAGGTGTATTAATGGCCCTACAGTTTCGTGAAGTTACCTTGTCTAGTAACAAAACGACATCTAACCCTATTAATTATATCAGCACTAATATTAATGCACTAACAAGGGAAATATTAATAAAGTAATTCTTCGTAGGGATTAAATAAGATAACACACACAGACAAGAAAATGAAATGTAAATTTGATCAAAACAACGTCAATCTCACAAAATATAAAGACTAGAGAATAACACTAAATCAGAACAGCTAACCAACTAATGTATAAACAAGCTAGGCTTTGAAATTATCTCGAAGCTATAGCAACGTTTACTGGCTAAAATTTTCCCAAGTGCCTAGAATAGGGCACTGTGCCATCTGTGGCACTTTTACGACAGTAGTTCGTAAAAAAGTACTAATTTATACAAGGCCAGGTTAGCTGGCAGTTTGGCTCTGCCTAAGCAGAGCATACAATATACAACAAAAGCCACAAGGTAGTAAATATGAAGAAAGGAAACCAAGGAAGATAAGATACAGACAATGCAAAAGGAAAAGAGGAAAGTTACGATAGGGTACGAAAGAAGTAGAAGTAGCAGAGTCTGGCACTCTCTTCTGGATGGAGAGGATCAGAATTCTCTATAAGACGGTGGCAATGTGCAGAGAGGCTATTGGCTCTTGTAAGGTTTTGGAAAACCTCTACGCCCTTTTCCCTTCTTCCTTCGACCTCTCCGAGGTAAAAGGAAGATTCCGAAGGGGCATCTGCTCCAGCTGCTGCGACAACTGGAGCCTTGGCACTCATCCCCGAGCCTAATGCTGCATGGCTTGGTCCCCCGAGTTCTTCGGCCAAATAGGATTCGGCAGAGTCATTACTTCGAGACTGGTTCACTGCTGACGGAGGGGGATTGGATGAGGTAATGGTATTAGGGATGGGCTTACCCGTAGGAAGGACCGACTCTGGGGCGGGCTGCAAGGTCGCACCATTGGTGAAGTGTCCACTATTTTCATGGGTGTCCTGGAGGATTCCTATTGGACTTGGCTCTTCCTTGAATGCCGACATGGGTAGTTGGGCCAAGGCAGCAGAGGGAAAGCTACCGGGACTTAGAGCTCCAGAGGGAAGACTTGAGTCTGGCCCTGGCACTGGCACTAAGGCCATTTCTGACATAGTGGAAGGACTCAAACGTGGCTCAGCACATCTTGGCACCTTCAAGTGGCACTGGCTGTGCAGAGGTAGTCCTTGGAGGCCCATGAAACGGGTCTGGAGCTATGTGAGGGTGGTGGCCCTGATACGGTATAAAGTTAAGAGACTTAAAATCTCGTCCTAGCAGGACATCATAACCTCCTGGTATATAGTTTGCTACTGCCATGGTACATATCTTCAAACGGTAAGGTCATGTGACTCTCAACCGGACAGTAGGTAGAAACATTTTGACATGGTTGAGGCTCTCTATCGTCACGAAATGATGCCTATCAACCTTAGCTCTGTAAGGAATTTTATCCTCTCGGATGATGGAGACTTGCGCACCAGTGTTGTCAAAAGCTCGGACCTGGCGGGCAGGATAGCGACCTCTTGAAGGTGCAACAAATATGAGGCCCTGAGCAGGGGGGCCTAGGGTGGATGGATTTGTCACGGCCATAGCAATGGCAGAAACAGGAGCTTTTTTGGGGCATCCCGCCCAGACAGCAGTGTGTCCATGCACTCTGCATGTTTCACAGAAACTTTTGCTAAAATCAGGCCAGGACCTGTTGTTTCTGTTCCAATGGCCATTGTTTTTGTTATTATGATTGGGTAGTCCATTTGGAGGAGTGGCAGAAGCGTGCAGAGGAGGATCTACCTTTGATAGGCACTGCTCGGTGGTGTGACCTGGTTTGTTACAATGCCCACACACACACAGGTTTCCGAGGAAGGTTATTGGGGTGCTGGGTAGGCTGGGAGGTGGCAGCAGGAGTGAGGGGGAGAACAGGATGTATTTTCTTCTTTAAAGAACTCTGCAATGGATGGTGGGTATCATAGGCATCTGCCCATTTACAGCACTCCAAAAGAGTCTTAGGAGCCTTGTCCACCAAGTCCTTCAGCTGGAAGAGTTCAAGGACCTCCTCAACAGATGTTGCGTTGGAGGCCTTCGTCTACCTACGGAGTGCCGGTGTCTTCTTGGCTGCCCGCTCTGTCCACGTCTGGTTAGCCTCCTTGGGCATTGTCCTCCATTTTTGCCTCCACTGGTCTGGGATCAATTCATAAGCCCCAAGGATTGCCTCTCGGACGCGGGCGAGGTCGTGTCGCTCATTCAAGGGAAGGGCCTCGAAATGCAGTCCGCCCTTTGCCAGCAAGATGCTTGCCAAGGAGGCGGGCCACTTCCTGAGGGGTTGGATTGAAGTTCCCGAACACCTGCTCGACATGATCGAGCCAGGTGTTGGGTTCGTTATCAACCCAAGCCCTAATGAGGCTGCCCATGCTGTGGAGGTGACAGGCCGCAGGAGGCGTGGGTCTTGGGGGTGACAGGGTGGCATTCTGGACTGCCATAGCCAGTTCATATGCCCTTTCTTTCTCCCTTTCAGCAGCTTGAAATTCTCTTTCAGCAGCTTGCGCTTCTCTTTCAGCTGCTTCTCTTCTTTCTTGGGCTTCTCTTTCAGCAGCTTTTCTTCCTTCTTGCGCTTCTCTTTCAGCAGCTTCTCTTCTTTTTTGGGCTTCTCTTTCAGCAGCTTCTCTTCTTTCTTGGGCTTCTCTTTCAGCAGCTTCTCTTTTTTCTTGCGCTTCTCTTTCAGCCGCTTCTCTTCTTTCTTGCGGTTCTCTTTCAGCCGCTTCTCTTCTTTCTTGTGCATCCCTCTCCTTCTCCTATTTGGTTGCTCTCTCTTACGCTGCTTCCTTCAGCTTATCATTCACCCAATTGATCAGCTTTGTGCTCTCCAGCCTCAGGGCTCGTCCGGCTTCTGTGAAGGCCTTAGCCTCCTCCAGTGCTGCGTTACTGGCCATCTCCTTAGCCATAAAACGCTATTAGACTAGCCTTGGAAAAATAGGGTGGAAAGTAGTTGCAAAATCAACAATTGTCAGCAGAGCTATGCGGAAATGCTCGACGCAGACCTGGCAAGATAATTGTAAATACCTGCAAACACAGTTACTACCAGTGCGTAGCATGGCGGAAAACTCACGCCGTAGAATCTCGGTAATTTACAGTTCGGTGGAGAACTCAACGCCGGTAATGGATTTGGTAATAAATTTCGTAAAATAGACGAAAGACCCTGGAAATTCACGGAATCCTAACGTGAAAAGGTAGCAAAAGGATTTCGTAAAGGCGGAAAATCGACGACAATATGTATTTGTATGGTAAAAGGGAAAATAAAATTTCAGTCACGAAATTCACGGAGTCCTCACGTGAAAAGTTAGCAAAGGTATTTTGTAGAGGCGGAAACTCAGCGCCCGTACGGATTTGTAAGGTAAAAGGTAAAAAAAAAAAATAAAATCTAGTCACGAAATTCATGGAAACTCAACGTGAAACGTAACAAAATAATGTAAATGCAGAATCTCACGCAATCACGATTTTGTAAATAAACGAAAAAATCTGGTCACAAATTAACGGAATCCTCCCGTGAAAGTGTGGGAAATAAAGAACGTAAATGCGGAAACTCAACGCAATTACGGGTTTGTAAAGAAAAAAAAAATGAGTCACGGAATTCACGGAATCCTCACATTAAAACGTGGCAAATACAGTTGATAAATAAAAATGGATATGGGATCTCCCATTTGTTTGTTTTTTGATAGATATCGTCTCGAGGATGGAGACGGGAATTAATAAAATATATTCTTTTCTTTGCTACCAACGCGAATCCCTTGAACCTAGTTTTGCTCAGAAGACCCAGAATAACCTCTCTAATGCTATAAAATACACTGCCCTTTTCCCCACCCGCGTTCTTTTTCCCCGCTCTCGCAAACTTAAAACCCTCCTGTCAGCTAACTTAAAACCGCGGAGAATTTGGCCGCATGCGGCCTGTCTAGACAAGATAAGGAAGAATGAATTGCAGATGCATTCAAGGTCAGCCTGGCCCTTGTTCTGCATGCAAAAGTATTTGCCCTTATTTGATTACTTTCTGCACAGAGAATGTTTTACGCTAACACAATGTTTTTGCTTTTCTGACCGATTGACTTGTCTATCTTTTGTTAATGGATGGAGCGGGATCAGGATAGGTTTCGGGCCACGTGGCTGGAGGATTTAAAGGTCCTATCCCGTTTAGACATGCGAGGTTTGCCAGTGAGAGAGAGAGAGAGAGAGAGAGAGAGAGAGAGAGAGAGAGAGAGAGAGAGAGAGCTAGCGCGCGTTGTTTCACATAAAAAAATAACACACGAAAATACCTTTACAACGCGGGATTTGCAATTAACTAGCAGATATTTTCGTTTCGAAACTTACTCCCTAACCTCTGTTCTTCATGCAATGGCACAGAACATTACCTTCTCTCTCGATCTGGGGTTTACCAGCCTACACGTGGTCTCTTTTCTATCGCTACAAAGGCAGTCAGATTTTATATCCCTACTAGAATAACTAGTTCTACACAAATACTAGAAAATAAAATAAAATTTACCTTATTCCTGTTGTGGAGAATTTAGAAACCTTGCCTTCGCTTGCTCATGAAAATATTAAGGAATTCAGATTCGTTTCTTTCGGGATTTTAGCTTAACTATCGCTACAACGAAATCCTGGTTTAAGGCGCCATTATTCAAAATTCCACCTCGTCTCCTCCAAGAAAATACACTTACATTGAAGATTTAGTCCTTGACTAGAGGACGAGGGATTTGAACAAGAAAAGTAAAAGGTTGAAGAGGGAGGAATTTTTACATAAAAGCTGGACTCTAGTTTTAA